>NC_136393.1:50099669-50157436 GCF_965140285.1 Lepidochelys kempii | reverse complement strand
GGCGGCGCCCTGCCCCCCCGGGGCGCAGTCCCCCCCGTCCCAGCCGCACTGGGGGGACAGGCAGCCCCGGTCGCAGTGTCCGTTGGCAAAATGGTCGTGGCAGTAGCGGGCGTAGGCCGGGCTGGGGGCAGAGACACGGGTTGGGGGGTACCCTGGAGAGCCCCCTGGATCCTCCCAGATTCCCCCCTAATCCACCCTCCACAGCCCCCCCCCCGGTCACACCTGGAGACACCCCTGAACCTCCAATCACCCTCATAGCCCCCCAGATCCCCCACACAGATCCCCAATGTTCCCCCACCCTGCAGCCCCCCAATGCCCCCCAAAATCCACCCACTCCCCAGACCCCCCTATGAGACCCCCCCATCCCAGACCCCCAAATGCCCACCCCACCAGCGAGTCCTAGCTCAGAGCCGGCGTCCCTGTGGGGGCCAGGCCCCTGCCCCATTCCCGCCCCCTGAGCCAGCAGGTCCTGCCCTGGCCCGGTGCCCCCCCGGACGCCCCCCTCACCTGCAGGTGGCCGGGGGCCGGCAGTCGTACCCGTCGAAGAGACAGGCCTCGCTGTCGCACGGGGGCTGGCAGCGCCCGTCGCGGAAGCCCGCTGGCACAGCTCCGGTGCCGGGCACCCTGCCCAGGGGTCCAGCACCCCCAGCGAGCAGTCGCCCCCGTCCCAGGCGCTGGAGGGGGAGCTGCAGGCTGGGTGGCAGACGCCGTCCCCCGCCAGCTCTCTGCAGGGCTCCCCCCGCCCAGGCGGGGGGCAGGCCGAGCTGCCGGGGGGGCAGGGAGACGGGGGGCGGGGCTGGAGGCAGTCAGGGCCCCCGTAGCCCCCTGGGCAGAGGCAGCGGGACCAGCCGGGTGCTGGACACACACCCCTTCGTGGTGGCAGTAGTGGGATCCGCAGGGGGGCAGCTGGAGGTCACAGGTGGCACCGCTGTAACCCTGGGGGGGCGCAGAAAGGAGGTGGGGGTCAGATGGATAATGAGGAAAGGGACCCAGGCGTCCGGGTAAGGGAGAGTGGGGAAAGGACCCAGGAGTCCGGGGGAGCTCACCGGAGGGCAGCGACAGGTGAAGTTGGACGGGGTGCTGCCCGTCTCAGCGCAGGTCCCCCCATTGGCACATGGCAGCTGTCAATCACTGACTCACACCTGGACCCTGGCAGGGGGGCACGGGAGGGTTAGAACAGGCCCTCTCAGTGCCCCCCCACCCCCAACAGCCCCTCCCCCATCCTGCCCTCGCCCCCTTACCGTGAGTGCCAGGGGGGCAGGCCGCAGTGGGGGCCGGCGGGGCGCTGGCTGCAGGTGCCCCCGTTCTGGCAGGGCTGGGGCTGGCAGGGGCCCCCCGGCACCGGCTCGGAGCAGTTCACCCCACGCTGCCCAGGCAGGCACTGCAGTGGGGGGAGAGGCCGGGGGTCAGCCAGGCTGGGTCCCCCACCTCCCCAGGGCAGGGCGAGGGACCCGGCATCCGGGCAGGGACCCCGGTGTCCGGGGGAGCTCACCTGGCAGACGTAGCCCCCGGGCCGGGCCAGGCAGGTGGCCCCATGTTCACAGGGGTCCGGTTGGCACCGATCGGCCTCCTCGCGGCAGGATGGGCCGCCCCAGCCTGGGGGACAGGCACAGCGTGGGGTCCCCCCCCGTCCACGCAGCGCCCCCATTCCCGCACAGATCCTCCAGCCGCACCCCTGGGAGCGGAGCAGGGCAATGAGCCCCCAGACGGAGCTGCCCCCCACAGGGCCCCCCCTTTGCCCCCCACTGTCCCCACCCCTCCCCATGTTCCTGCTATCCCACTCCCCCTGGCATCCCCTACTCCCCCTCCCCCACTACCCCCATTTCTTCTCCTTGAACCCCAGACCTCCTGCCCCCCACTCCTCCCCCCACTCTCCCTCCCCACCCACCCGTAGGCACCTCGTCTCTGGGCGGCCGCCTGGCAGGGGCTCTGCGGCTCCTGGCATAGGGGACCCCCCCAGGCTGGGGGGCAGCGGCAGCGGGGTGGGGAAGGGCCGCCCAGCTGGCAGCGCCCCCCGTTCTGGCATGGGGGGCAGCGGGGGGGCAGCGGCGTCTGGGGGAGAGAGAGACCGTCAGGGAGAACCCCCAGCCCCGCAGAGGGGAGACCCTGTACCCCCCTCCCCTGCCTCCTCCCCCCAGTTTGTGCCCCGCCCCGTGGCCCTCACCTGGCAGCGCTCCCCACTGAACCCCGGGGGGCAGAGGCAGGTGAAGGCTCCGGCCCCATCCAGGCAGGACCCGCCGTTCCTGCAGGGATCTGGGGGAGAGATGGGGTCAGCGCCACGAGCCCCACACGGTGCCCCACGCCCCCGGCCCCCCAGCCCTGAGACCCCCCACCCCCTGCCAGTACAAGCCTCCCTGACCCCCACCCCCAAGACCCCCCACCCTCTTGGCCCCACCCCCTGCCAGTACAAGCCTCCCTGACCCCCACCCCCAAGACCCCCCTCCCCCTTGGCCCCACCCCCCAGTCCTGAGACCGCCCCCGTCCCTTGCCCCCCCAGTATCAGCCCACCCCCCCCACTCACTGGGACGCACTGGTCCAGGTCGCTCTCACAACGCTCCCCGCTGAACCCGGGGGGCAGAGGCAGAGGTATCCAGCGGGGCTGTTCTGGCAGGTGCCCCCATTCTGACACGGCCCCCCCGGCACCTGTCCAGCTCCTCCTCGCACATCACACCTGGGGGGCAGAGACAGTGGGGGGCCCAGGCTGGGTTAGCAGGGCTGCGGGTCAGGAGGGGGGGCACCAGCAGGGCTGGGGGGGGCTGCGGGTCGGGAGGGGGGGCACCGGCGGGGCTGAGGGGGGGCTGCATGTTGGGGGGGGCACCGGCAGGGCTGAGGGGGGGCGGGTCAGGAGGGGGGGCACCGGCGGGGCTGGGGGGGGGCTGCGTGTTGGGGGGCACCGGCAGGGCTGGGGGGGGCAGGTCAGGAGGGGAGCCACCGCGGGGTTGGGGGGGCTGCATGTCAGGGGGGGCACCGGCAGGGCTGGGGGGGGATGCGGGTCAGGAGTGGGGGCACTGGTGGGGCTGAGGGGGGGCTACGTGTCAGGGGGGCACTGGCAGGGCTGGGGGGGGCTGCGAGTCGGGAGGAAGGGCACCGGTGGGGCTGAGGGGGGGCTGCGTGTCGGGGGGGCACCGGCAGGGCTGGGGGGGGCTGCGGGTCGGGAGGGGGGGCACCGGCGGGGCTGAGGGGGGGCTGCGTGTCGGGGGGGCACCGGCAGGGCTGGGGGGGGCTGCAGGTCTGGAGGGGGGGCACCGGCGGGGCTGAGGGGGGGCTGCGTGTCGGGAGGGGGGGCACCGGCAGGGCTGGGGGGGTCAGGTCAGGAGGGGGGCACCGTTACCTGTGAACCCCTGGGGGCAGGTGCAGTTGTAGCCGGGGGCTGGGGCTGGCAGGTGGCCCCCGGGGGGCAGGGCCCCGAACTGCAGGGGTCGATCTCGGCCGAGCAGTCCTGGCCCGTCCAGCCGGGGGCGCAGACGCACAGAGACCTGCGTGGGGCAGGGGGGCAGGCTCAGTCTGAGCTCCGGCCCCCCCCCGCCCCCCGCCCCCCGGCCCCCCCTTACCCCTGCGGGTGGCTGTGGCAGGTGCCCTGGGCGCAGGGCCGCTGGCTGCAGGCGTCGCTCCAGGGGGCGCAGTCGGGGCCCGTGGAGCCCGGGGGGCAGAGGCAGGAGAAGCCGCCCGCGACCTCCAGGCAGGTGCCCCCCGGGCAGGGGTCACTGGCGCAGGCTCCCAGCTCCTCCAGGCAGCGCGGCCCCTCGAACCCTGGGGCAACTGTGGGGTCAGGGAGGTTCCTACCCATTCCCTCCAGCCCCTCTCCCATGTCCCCCAGGGGAGTCGCCCAAATCTGCCCCCCATGCCAGAGTCCCCTGCCCCACTTCTAATGTCCCCCAACAGAGACAGATCCCCCAAATCCCAGTCCATGACCAGCCCCCCAATTCCTGGCCCATGCCCAGCCCCCCCGAGACAGCCCCCAGCCTCGCAATTCCCAATCCATGCTCAGCCCCCTGAGACAGCCCCCCAAATCCCCCGTCTATGCCCAGCCCCCCCGAGACAGCTCCCAGCCCCCCAAATCCTGGTCAATACCCAGCCCCGCCATGACGGCCCCCAGCCTCCCCCCGATCCCGGTCCATGGCCAGTCCCCGCTGGGCCCCTCGGGGCGTCTCACCGGGGGGGCAGAGGCAGCGGAAGGCCCCCGCCCCGGCCTGGCAGCGCCCCCCGTTCCCACAGGGGTGACTGGCGCAGGCGTCCACCTCTCGCTCGCACGTGGGCCCCTCGAAGCCGGGGGGGCAGAGGCACTGGAAGTGGCCCAGCAGGTCCAGGCAGGGCGCCCCCCGCTGGCAGGGCTGGGTCAGGCACTCGTTCAGGTCGTCTTCGCACCGGGGGCCCGTGTAGCCGGCCGGGCAGCGGCACCGGAAGGAGCCCACGGCGTTCTCACAGCGCCCCCCGTGCTCGCACGGCTCCGCCCCTGCGGGAGGGGCAGGGCAGGGGGCTGGACTCGGGGGGCCGACCCGGCGACGCCACGCGAGGAACCCGCCCGGACTGGGGGGGGCCACGCACGGGGGGGCCAGGCACCGACACGCGATGAACACGCCCGGACCCGGGGGGTGTGACGAAGAGGGACTGTTCTTAATGTTTCCTCTGAATCGTGTGGGGGTGCCTCAGTTTCCCCTAGGCAGTTCTTAAGTCTCTAGGGGGTGGGGTAAGGGTGTATGATCATTGCAGAGCCCTAGAGGGCAGGTGTGTGCAGGGGTCTGGACACAGAGAATGGCCGACACCCTGTTTCCGGGCCACGGATGACCTGGGCCCTTCCCCCTGCAAGGTGAGAGCTGAAGGGTTGGAGAACAAAGGAATCAGGTGCCCTCCTGGCCCGGGAAAGGGACAAAGCCCAGAGGAGGAGGGGCTGGAGGGAGTTTCAGTTTGGGGCTGGCTGGGACATGGAGTGAAGGGCAGACGGGGTTGTCTGGCTCACTGTCCCCCAAAATGGACCCAGCTGAGGGGTCCTGTTCTCTGCACCTGCAAGCTCTGTGTTAGACCATGTCCCTGTCGTCTAATAAACCTTCTGTTTCCCCGGCTGGCTGAGAGTCCCGTCTGACTGCGGAGTTGGGGGGCAGGACGCTCTGGCCCCCCAGGACCCCGCCCGGGCGGACTCGCTGGGGGAAGTGCAGGGAGGGGCAGAGGAGGCTGGAGGCTCCGGGTCAGACCCAGGACGGGGGAAGCCGGGGGAGCTGTGTGTCCTGGGGACAGGCTGCGCCCAGAGAGGGGGCTCCCCTGGAGTCCTGCCCGGCTCCGCGGGGGACCCCGGGACCCGGGGCAGCGGCAGAGCCGGGGGGCTGCGGGTCAGGAGTGAGGGGCAGTTCCCGAGCACGGCCCGGTGCCCCCGTCGCACGCACAGACACACGCGATGGGGCGTAAGCGTGCAAAGGGGAGACAAGGCCCGTGCCCGGCCCCCGCGCTCAGCGAGAGCCAGCGGCCCCCCGCAGCGCACCGGCCCCCCCGGCCCCGGCCCCCCCGGCCCCCACGCACCCCTCTGGCACTCGTCCAGGTCCTGCCGGCAGGTGGGCCCGGTGTAGCCCGGCTGGCACACGCAGACGGCCGAGCCCGTCAGGGGGTTGGTGTCGCACGAGGCCTCCGCGTGGCAGGGGCTGCTCAGGCAGGCGTCCCTCAGGTGGCACAGGAGCCCTGGGGGCATGGGGCGGGGTGAGAGACGCCCCCACCCAGAGCCAGCCGCACCCCGATCGGGGCCGGCGCCCCCCAGGGGCCAGGCCCCGGCCCCCTGCCCCAGCCAGTCCCCTCCGTGGGGCCGGGGGGAGCTGGCACCCCCGACAGGGGCCAGGGCCCTGCCCCGTTCCCCGCCCCCCTGAGCCAGCCAGTCCCAGGCCCCTGCCCCATCCCCCGCCCCAGCCAGTCCCCGCCCTGGGGCCGGGGGGAGCCGGCGCCCCCCACAGGGGCCAGGCCCCGGCCCCCGCCCCCCTGAGCTAGTCAGTCCCCGCCCTGGGGCCGGGGGAGGAACCAGCGCCCCCAACAGGGGCCAGGGCCCTACCCCGTTCCTCGCCCCCCTGCCCTAGCCAGTCCCCGCCCTGGAGCCGGGGGGAGCCGGTGCCCCCCACAGGGGCCAGGCCCCTGCCCCATTCCCCCCCCCCGCCCCATCCAGTCCCCGCCCTGGGGCCGGGGGGAGCCGGCGCCCCCCACAGGGGCCAGGCCCCTGCCCCGTTCTCCGCCCCCCTGAGCCAGTCAGTCCCCGCCCTGGGGCCGGGGGGGGGAACCAGCGCCCCCAACAGGGGCCAGGGCCCTACCCCGTTCCTTGCCCCCCTGCCCCAGCCAGTCCCCGCCCTGGGGCCGGGGGGCAATCGGCGCCCCCACAGGGGCCAGGCCCCGGCCCCATTCCCCCCCCCCATCCAGTCCCCGCCCTGGGGCCGGGGGGAGCCGGCGCCCCCCACAGGGGCCAGTCCCCGGCCCCGTTCCCCGGCCCCACCTGTGCGCCCCGGGGGGCACTGGCAGAGGAAGGTGCCCACGCGGTCCAGGCAGGTGGCCCCGGGTGGCAGGTGGCCGAGACGCAGTCGTCCACGTTGTGGCTGCAGCTGGCCCCCGACCAGCCGTTGACGCAGACGCAGCGGAAACCCCCGGGCAGGTTGTGGCAGGTGCCGCCGTGGTGGCAGGGGGGGGCCCGCGCCAGGCACTCGTCCTCGTCCCCCGAGCAGTCCCAGCCTGTGGGGCAGGGCGTCAGGACGCCGGGGTTCCCTCCCAGCCCCACCAGGGGAGGGGGGCCTAGGGGTTAGAGTGGGGGCAGGGGGGAGCCAGGACGCCTGGGTTCTCTCCCTGGCTCTGGGGGAGGAGTGGGGCCTGGTGCTTAGAGCGGGGGGCGGAAGGGGGCTGGGAGCCAGGACGCCTGGGTTCTCTCCCTGGCTCTGGGAAAGGAGTGGGGCCTGGTGCTTAGAGCGGGGGGGGGGGGGCGGAAGGGGGCTGGGAGCCAGGACACCTGGGTTCTCTCCCTGGCTCTGGGAGAGGAGTGGGGCCTGGTGCTTAGAGCGGGGGGGGGGGAGGGGGCTGGGAGCCAGGACGTCTGGGTTCTGTCCCCAGTAAGGGCTGTGGGGGGCCTACTCACCCGTCCAGCCCGGGGGGGCAGAGGCAGGAGTACGTCCCCACCCCGTCCTGGCAGGCCCCCCCGTTCCGGCAGTGATGCCCCATGCAGTCGTCGGGGTTCACCTCGCACCGTGGCCCCGTGTACCCTGGGGGGACAGAAAGACGCCCCCGGGGGGGTAATTCGGCCACAGTCGCTCCCCCGCAGCGGGCGGCCATGTTGGGACCCAGGTGGAGGGGCTGGGGAGGTCGGCCACCTTGGAGACTGGCCTCTGGGGGAGCCTGCTGACCCCCCTCCGAGTCCCCCCCATTCCCAGTGCCCCCAGGAAAGGGTCTGGTTCCAATGAGCCCCCTCCCATACCGGCCCCACGGCCATAACAGCCAGAAACAGGGGGCCAAACCTGGGGGGGGCCAGTGGGGGGGGCCCCTGGCGGCCATCTTGACTGGCGGCCCCCGACCCACCGTCCCCTGCCTGACCCCCAACCCCAGCCCAGCCCCACCCTCTACCCAGCCCCCGCCCCACCGCCCCCTGCCCAGCCCCCGCCCCACCGCCCCCTGCCCAGCCCCCACCCCACTGCCCCCTGGCCCAGCCCAGCCCCCGCCACCTACCCCAGCCCCGGCCCCCACCCCCACCCCCAGCCCCTCCCCCGGCCCGGCCCCCACCTGGCGGGCACAGGCAGGCGTGGTAGCCGCCGGGCAGGGGGTGGCAGGCCCCGCCGTGCAGACACAGCCCGGCGGGGCAGGGCCCGGCGCGGAGCTGGCAGCGGGGGCCGGAGACGCCGGGGGGGCAGAGGCAGCGGAAGGAGCCCAGGCTGTTGAGGCAGGTGCCCCCGTTGGCGCAGGGCCCGGGGTCCCGGTAGCACTCGTTGACGTCGTGCTGGCAGGCGTGGCCGTCGAAGCCGGGCCGGCATCGGCACACGATGTGCGGGGTAGGTGAGCAGGCAGGTGCCCCCGTTGGCGCAGGGGTTGGTGGGGCAGAAATCCATCAGCTGGCAGTTCTCACCTGGACGGGGCCCCGCGTCAGAGCCGGGGGAGAACCCAGGAGTCCGGGCTCCCAGCCCCCCGGCTCCAACCCACCAGGCCTCGCTCCCCTCCCAGAGCCAGCAGAGAACCCAGGAGTCCAGGCTCCCGGCCCCCCTGCTCTAACCCACCCTCCCCCCACTCCCCTCCCCGAGCTGGGGAGAGAACCCAGGAGTCCGGGCTCCCAGCTCCCCTGCTCCAACCCACCACCCTCGCTCCCCTCCCAGAGCCGGGGAGAGAACCCAGTGTGACGAAGTGGGACTGTTCTTAATGTTTCCTCCGAATATTGTGGGGTGCCTCAGTTTCCCCTAGGCAGTTCTAAGTATCTAGGGGGTGGGGTAAGGGTGTATGATCGTTGCAGAGCCCTAGAGGGCAGGTGTGTGCAGGGGTCTGGACACAGAGAATGGCCGACACCCTGTTTCCTGGCACCTGATGGCCTGGGCCCTTCCCCCCTGCAAGGTGAGAGCTAAAGGGCTGGGGAACAAAGGAATCCGGTGACCACCTGGCCCGGGAAAGAGACAAAGCCCAGAGGAGGAGGGGCTGGAGGGAGTTTCAGTTTGGGGCTGGCTGGGACATGGAGTGAAGTGCAGACGGGGTTGTCTGGCTCACTGCCCCCCAAAATGGACCCAGCTGAGGGGTCCTGTTCTCTGCACCTGCAAGCTCTGTGTTAGACCATGTTCCTGTCGTCTAATAAACCTTCTGTTTTGCTGGCTGGCTGAGAGTCCCATCTGACTGCGGAGTTGGGGGGCAGGACCCTCTGGCCCCCCCAGGACCCCGCCTGGATGGACTCGCTGGGGGAAGCGCACGGAGGGGCAGAGGAGGCTGAATGCTCCGAGGTCAGACCCAGGAAGGTGGAAGCCAGGTGAGCTGTGTGTCCTGAAGACAGGCTGCTCACAGGAAGGCGACTGCCCCAGAGTCCTGCCACGGCTTCATGGGGAGCAGTTCCAGAGCATCGCCCAGGGACTCCGTGACACCAGGAGTCCTGGCTCCCAGCCCCCCTGCTCTAACCCACCAGGCCACACTCCTCTCCCAGAGCTGGGGAGAGAACCCAGGAGTCCTGGCTCCAGGCCCCCCTGCTCTAACCCACTAGCCCCCACTCCCCTCCCAGAGCCGGGGGAAGAACCCAGGCGTCCGGGCACCTACCTGTCCATCCTTCCATGCACAAGCACCGGTACTGGGCGCTGGGCAGGCGCTGGCAGGTGCCACGTTTCTGGCAGGGCGAGGGGAAGCAGGGGTCGTCCACGGCCCCCTGGCACTCGTCCCCGGTGAACCCTGGGGGGCAGAAGCAGGTGTAGGTGGGGGGCGCCGAGGGGTGGAAGAGCCGGGGGAAGCAGGTGCCCCCATTCCAGCAGCGCCCGGGGCGGCACGGGTCCTGGAACTGGCATGACTCCCCCACAAAGGTGGGGGGGCACCTAGGGAGACAGAACCCAGGAGTTCGGTGATGAGGGAGGATGCTCAGCCCCCCAATTTTCCCTCTCCCCAAAACCCACCAATCAGCTCCCTCCCTCTGGGGTCCCCTGAACTCACAGGCAGGAGTGGCTCCCATCGGGGTGTGCCAGGCAGGTGCCCCCATTCGTGCAGGGATCCCGGGCGCAGGTCAGACCTGGGTGGGGGGTGGACAGGCAGACAGGGGGGTCAGATCACCCACAGACACAGAGACCCCATCTCCCCGGCCCTCCACCCCTACCCCAGAGCCCCGCCTGTACCTTGCCTGGGGTCCTTATCGCAAGATAATCCCCCAGTACAGACGCCCCCATCCCGGGATAAAGCAGCCTATCCCCCTTTAGCTCCTGCCCCCCAAGACGGGGGAATCTCCTCTCCAGCACAATCCCAGACCGGGGCCCAATGGGGACGGTACCAGCCGGCCCCACCATGGGCACAGAGAACCCAGGAGTCCTGCCAGGCAGGGGGGCAGCTGCCCGGAGGGGGGGTCAAGCCTTTCTGTGAATTGCGTTTCCAGTTGTAGATGGGATGAACTGGTGGAATATTGGCTGTGACGTAGCCCAGGACAGCGTCCGGCTGGGTGCGTTTCTCGTATCTCGCACGCCACGGGGCCGAGCGCGGAACTCGCGGCGTTTACCGGAGGGTTGCAAGGTCGTCGTACCCAGGACACGGCCACATGAAAACAGCCCTGGGGTTTATACAGCCGTGGCACCCTCTACTGAAATAGTATCGAGAGATTCCTGTGTAAAGACGCCGTGAGATCGCTTTAATATTGTAATATGAACCTTGTTTGAAACGTAATTGTACACACACACTGTATTGCCCTATGGTATACAGCGAATAGTCGGGTCAGTATTTTAGGGTATCGGCCACAGTCCTCACCCGAATAGATACACCGATGCGGCGTTATCGAGCTATCAGCGTCGATATGGTATCAGGGTCACATGGAGACGACACGAATATTCAAATTGGTACGACTACATCGCATGGACTGTCAAATATAGAATTTTAAAATGATAGAATCACAGACTATCAGGGTTTGGAGGGACCCCAGGAAGGTCATCTCCTCCCACCCCCTGCTCAAAGCAGGACCAGTCCCCAGTGTTTGCCCCAGATCCCTAAATGGCCCCCTCAAGGATTGAACTCGCAACCCTGGGTTTAGCAGGCCAATGCTCAAACCACTGAGCTATTCTATTTCGATATATTTTACTTGTGGAACAGTTATTCCATTTAATATTTGTTCGAACAGACAGTAAGTATAATAGTCTATTCAATATTTTAAAATACAAATACACACACATGGGATGCAGCCGATGCAGCGAGCTGTAGCCCACGAAAGCGGATGCTCAGATAAATGGGTTCGTCTCTAAGGTGCCACGAGTCCTCCTGCTCTTTTTGCGGATACAGACTCACAGGGCTGCTGCTCTGACACCTGAGAGCTGTCAGGCCAGCGTAGCGAGACGCTGGCTCGTTTACACGGCTGCTAGCAGTGGCGGTCTCTAGACCGCATAAACCAAAGCGAAGTGACGCCCCGTGAGCACAGGGACACGACACGGTTTTCCCCGAGCGAAAGGAGCAGTTGGAAACAGCCTGCCAGGCCTTTCCTGGCCGCCACGGCCCTGCCCCCAACCCCCATCCCATCCCCAGCGTTTGCGTTTCGAGGAATCTGCTTTTCTGTTCCCCAGCTGCAGCCCAAAGCCAGGGGAGCGTGAGCGGTCACAACCCCATGGGCCCATTAGTGCATCGAGTCTGACCTGCTGTACGGCCCAGGCCTGAGAACGCCCCCCTGCTGCCCCCCCCACAGACACACACAGCCCCCAAACCAACGCCAGCTCCTTGGGCACAGGGCTGGCTGCGAGCAGGCGCGGGGGATTTCGCAGCCAGGAACTCACCTGGGAAACAGGACTTGGTGACATTTCTTCTCCTGGAAACCACCCAAGGATTTGGCCACCGCTGGGCCGCCCCCCACACTTGCAAAAGGCCCCTTTATCCTGGGACAAGGGTCCCACACGTGCAACTGTCCCAGGAGAGCAAAACTGGGAGGCCACGTGAGGACAAGGGACAAGGCCAGAGTTTAGCTGCCGGACACGGTCCTTTGCCTCCGGCCCGTGTTGCCAGCATCCATTGCCCCCCTGGCACCTCCTCAAAACCCACCCCATGCTCGGGAGAAGCGCCCCAGGTGTTCCCAGGATTGCCCCTCGCCTGGGCAGCTGGGAAAGGCGCCCAGGTGCTCAGCGCATGGCCAGCAGCCTGGCTCCAGGGGCTCAGGATCAGCCTGGATGTCCCGGGATTTGGTCCCTCGAGGTGGCAGCTCTCACCATCCGACGGGGGGGGGGGGGCCCCCACAGGTACCATGACCCAGCATTAGAACAGCACTTTAATAACACAAGGAGGTCTGGCTCCCGGGACTCAGCCACTGGCCAAGTCACTCCTCTGTGCCTCAGTTTCCCCACCTGGAGACTGGGTAGAATGAGCCCCACTTCCATTATAAAGTGCTCGGAGCTGTATGGACAGAGATCCCTGGTGCTTTACAAAGGTCGGCAGCATCTTAATCCCCATTGCCCAGATGGGGAAATTGAGGCACAGGGTGGGGAAAGGGAATTTACCAAGGTCACCCAGCAGGGCAGTGGCAGAGCTGGGGATGGAACCCAGGAGTCCTGGCTCCCAGCCCCTCCCCACAGCTCTAACCCACCAGCCCCCACTCCCCTCCCAGAGCCAGGAGAGAACCCAGGACTCCTGACACCCTGGGCACTCCAGCCCCCCTTAATTAAACAGCACTAATTACCCCCCCCCATTGCCTTTAATCCTCTTGCTGCCCCCAGCACCCATTACCTGGCATCAGTTTCCCCCTCCCTCGCCCCGCTTGGCACCGGCTCCCTCTGTCCATTAATTAACCTCAGTTCCTTCATCGCTATTAATTCCCTCACCCCCCTCCCCGCCCGTGCAATCAAATTCCCACCCATCAGTTCTTTCATTTGCATTCAGTAATTGGCAATAATTGCAGGCGGGCACACGGGCACACCGCGCCCTGCCGCTACTGGGCACCGATTCCACCCCCTGCTCACGAACGGGCACCAATTATCCTCCCCCCAGAGCCTTTATTGATCCAATCCGGCATCAGCCTGGGCCTAATCTCCCCCCTCCCCACCCAACACCCTCACTCCCCCGCCCGCATCCCGCCCCCCCCAGTTCCTGTTGTTTTCCTGTTGTTCCGGACTCTGTGACTCTGTCCCGGCGGCATCCGGCCCTCGGGAGGGGTTCCGGGGGGGGCGGCGCTGAGCGTGAGAATCAGTCGGGCGGGGGGGGGAACCGACGCCCCCACTACACACACATGCGGTGCCAGCCGGGTACCCCCCCACACACACACACACAGAGTGCCAGCCGGGTACCCCCCCCACACACACACACAGAGTGCCAGCCGGGTACCCCCCCCACACACACAGAGTGACAGCCGGGTACCCCCCACACACACACACAGAGTGCCAGCCAGGTACCCCCCCCCCACACACACACACAGAGTGCCAGCCGGGTACCCCCCCACACACACACAGAGTGACAGCCGGGTACCCCCCCCACACACACACAGAGTGCCAGCCAGGTACCCCCCACACACACACACACACAGAGTGCCAGCCGGGTACCCCCCCACACACACACAGAGTGCCAGCCGGGTACCCCCCCCACACACACACACACAGTGCCAGCCGGGTACCCCCCCACACACACACACAGAGTGCCAGCCGGGTACCCCCACACACACACACACAGAGTGCCAGCCGGGTACCCCCCCCCCACACACACACACAGAGTGCCAGCCGGGTACCCCCCCCCACACACACACACAGAGTGCCAGCCGGGTACCCCCCACACACACACACACAGAGTGCCAGCCGGGTACCCCCCCACACACACACACACACAGAGTGCCAGCCGGGTACCCCCACACACACACACAGAGTGCCAGCCGGGTACCCCCCCCCCCACACACACACACAGAGTGCCAGCCAGGTACCCCCCCCCCACACACACACACAGAGTGCCAGCCGGGTACCCCCCCACACACACACAGAGTGACAGCCGGGTACCCCCCCCACACACACACAGAGTGCCAGCCGGGTACCCCCCCCCACACACACACACACAGAGTGCCAGCCGGGTACCCCACAACACACACACACAGAGTGCCAGCCGGGTACCCCCCCACACACACACACACAGAGTGCCAGCCGGGTACCCCCCCACACACACACACACAGTGCCAGCCGGGTACCCCCCCACACACACACAGAGTGACAGCCGGGTACCCCCCCCACACACACACAGAGTGCCAGCCGGGTACCCCCCCCCCACACACACACAGAGTGACAGCCGGGTACCCCCCCACACACACACCATGCCAGCCGGGAACCCCCCCCACACACACACACAGAGTGCCAGCCGGGTACCCCCCACACACACACACACACAGAGTGCCAGCCGGGTACCCCCCCACACACACACCATGCCAGCCAGGTACACCAGGTACACCCCCCCACACACACACACACAGAGTGCCAGCCAGGTACCCCCCACACACACACACACACAGAGTGCCAGCCGGGTACCCCCCCACACACACACACAGAGTGCCAGCCGGGTACCCCCCACACACACACACACAGAGTGCCAGCCAGGTACCCCCCCACACACACACACACAGAGTGCCAGCCGGGTACCCCCCCACACACACACAGAGTGCCAGCCAGGTACCCCCCCACACACACACACACACAGAGTGCCAGCCGGGTACCCCCCCCCCCACACACACACACAGAGTGCCAGCCGGGTACCCCCACACACACACACACAGAGTGCAGCCGGGTACCCCCCACACACACACACACACAGAGTGCCAGCCGGGTACCCCCCCCCACACACACACACAGTGCCAGCCGGGTACCCCCCCACACACACACACAGAGTGCCAGCCGGGTACCCCCCCACACACACACACACAGAGTGACAGCCGGGTACCCCCCCACACACACACAGAGTGCCAGCCGGGTACCCCCCCACACACACACACAGAGTGACAGCCGGGTACCCCCCCACACACACACCATGCCAGCCGGGAACCCCCCCCCCACACACAGAGTGCCAGCCGGGTACCCCCCCCCCCCACACACACACAGAGTGCCAGCCGGGTACCCCCACACACACACACACAGAGTGCCAGCCGGGTACCCCCCACACACACACAGAGTGACAGCCGGGTACCCCCCACACACACACACAGAGTGCCAGCCGGGTACCCCCCCCACACACACACAGAGTGCCAGCCGGGTACCCCCCCCCCCACACACACACACAGAGTGCCAGCCGGGTACCCCCCCCACACACACACACGCGGTGCCAGCCGGGTACCCCCCCCACACACACACAGAGTGCCAGCCGGGTACCCCCCCCCACACACACACAGAGTGCCAGCCGGGTACCCCCCACACACACACCATGCCAGCCAGGTACACCAGGTACACACCCACCCACACACACACAGTGATGCCAGCCAGGAACACACACACCCTCAGACACCCCCCCCCGGGTGCCAGCCGGGCCCACCCGCAGGCAGCTGGTGCCCACCAGCCAGGGGGCTCCCGGGACCCCCCCGTACCTCGGGCCAGCGGCAGCAGCAGCAGCAGCAGCGGCCCCATCCCTGAGCCCGGCGCCCGGAGCCCCCGGAGCCCCCGAGCCCGGCCCCCGCCCGGCCATTGTCCGGAGCTTCCTGAGCCCACAATGCGGGGCGGGGAGGGACCCGCCTCCTTCCTCCCCCAGCCCGACACGCCCGGGAGCCACCCTGCCCCCGCACGGGGCCCTGCCACTCCACCCCCCCTGCCAGACTGGGGGCCCCGCTGGGTTTGGGGTTCACCCCCCCAGGACAGGAGCCAGGCGGTTCACAGTCACCTCTCGCCTTTATTCATAGATGTAAAAAACGCCCCCGGGGCAGGATCCTGCTGGGGGGATCCAGAAAAGAGGGGGCCCTGTGTGAGGGAGGCACCCCAAAGGCAGGGGAGCCCCCCAATCCCTTATCACAGCCCCCTCAGTCTATAAATATCCACAGAGGATGATAGTGCAGTACGGGGGCAGGGGGGGCAGGATCACCCCCCCATGGGAATGGGGAGCACAAGGGGGGGTCGCCCCAAGGAAGGAGGGGTCCAAGCGCTGTCCCCCAGCCCATCTAGGCCAGAGGCGGGTCTCCCTCGGGGGGGGGCGGGGGGGGGAGGGAAGTGCTGTCTCATGTGGGAGGGGGTGGTCACTAAGGGGGCAGGGCTAGCCCTCACCCATGGGGGGAAGGGGCAGTGCCTGAGGGGGCGGGGCTAGGCTCCTGGGGGAGGAGGGGTTCTCTGAAAGGGGGTGGGGTTAGTGCTGCTCAGGTGGGAGGAGCTATCCAGTAGCCACTTATGGGTGTGGCCATTGCCAAGGTCGCATATCGGGGGGGGGGCAAGGCGAGCCCTAGGTAGGCACGGCTGTGACCAAGGGGCGTGGCTAACCCCAGGTGGGCGTGGCTAACCCCAGGTGGGCGTGGCCCTCGTGAGCAGCGTGGGTAGCCCCGGGTGGGCGTGGCTCCCGCAGAGGGGCATGGCTAGCCCTCGCCTGCTCCCCGAGGTAGAAGGTGCGGGGGCGCCGGGCGGAGGGCAGGGAGCGCGGGGGGCGCAGGGGGCCCCGGGCGGGCGGGCCTGCACGGAGGGCGCCTGGGTGCGGTTGTCAGGCACCGGGGGGCGGAGCAGGGAGGGCGGCACCGTGGAGCTCTTGATGTGGATCACGCGCGTGTCCATCACCTCGCAGTCGATCTGCATCATCACCTCGAAGCCCGCGACGCGTTGTAGAGGCTCTCTGGGGAGAGAGGGGGGGTCAGCCCGGCGCCGGGACCCGGCTGGCTCTGGGGCGGGGCGGGTGACACGGGGACGCGGCTGGCTCTGGGGCGGGGCGGGTGACACAGGGACCCGGCCCCGGGACGCACCTGTTTCTGGGGTGGGTGACACGGGGACCCCTCTCCTGGCACCGGGACGCGGCGGACTCTGGGGCGGGCTGGGTGACACAGGGACCCGGTTCTGGGACGCGGCTGGCTCTGGGGCGGGGCGGGTGACGCGGCTGGCTCTGGGCGGGGCGGGTAACACAGGGACCCGGCCCCGGGACACACCTGTTTCCTGGGGTGGGTGACACGGGGACCCCTCTCCTGGCACCGGGACGCGGCGGACTCTGGGGCGGGCTGGGTGACACAGGGACCCGGTTCTGGGACGCGGCTGGCTCTGGGGCGGGGCAGGTTACATGGGGACCCGGTTCTGGGACGCGGCTGGCTCTGGGGCGGGGCGGGTGACACGGGGACGCGGCTGGCTCTGGGGCGGGGCGGGTGACACGGGGACCCGGCCCCGGGACACACCTGTTTCTGGGGTGGGTGACACGGGGACCCCTCTCCTGGCACCGGGACGCGGCGGACTCTGGGGCGGGGCGGGTGACACGGGGACCCGGTTCCGGGACGCGGCTGGCTCTGGGGCCGGTGGGTGACACGGGGACCCCTCTCCTGGCACTGGGACGCGGCTGGCTCTGGGGTGGGGGCCGGTTATCATGGTTACGAAGCCCAGGGAGCCAGGACCGTACCATTCAGCGCCATGGCTGGCATCACCAGCGACATCTTGGGCCGGGTGGTTTTGTTGTGGCTGATGGCTGGGAGCAGGAGGTGATCCTGGGCCAGGAGACAGACAGACCAGAATGAGAGACAGACCAGCTGAGAGCGCCCCCTTCTGCCCCCCACCCCGCTCCCTGCAGCATGGCCCCTAGCGCTGCCCTGGGGCAATGGGGCCAGCCCTGACTGCCTGGGGAGAGCCCCCTGCTGCCCCCCACCCTGCTCCCTGCAGCATGGCCCCTAGCGCCGCCCTGGGGCAATGGGGCCAGCCCCCTGCTGCCCCCGCTGCCTGCGGCATGGCCCCCCAGCTCACCCTACGGAAGGAGACCACGTAGAACGTGTCCTCCCGCCGGTCGATGGCGTCCATGAAGTCGTGCTCCGTGCGGTCGGGGCGCTGATAGACCTGCAGCTGGCTCAGCGAGTCCCTGAAACCGGAGACGGGCGTCAGGGAACAGGGGCCTGTCCCTCCGAGGGGCGCCAGCCCCGATCCGGGCACAGGGCGGGGCCTGGCTGGCTCCGGGGGGATCTGGGGCCCCTTACCTCTCTGGGTGTTCGGGGGGGCTGGCTGGGACGTATCGCGACGGGCTGGGAGCCTTCCTCTGGGGTGACTCCTGTGGCCGAGATGGGAGAGGTCAGTGGGGGGCAC
Source organism: Lepidochelys kempii (assembly GCF_965140285.1). Classification (NCBI taxonomy): domain Eukaryota; kingdom Metazoa; phylum Chordata; order Testudines; family Cheloniidae; genus Lepidochelys; species Lepidochelys kempii. Next base: position 50,139,602 of record NC_136393.1, on the reverse strand, counting down.
CGGGGAACTCCTGCAACAGCCCAGCAAAGGCTGCCGCCTGGCACCCCCAGAGGACCCTGGGTAAAACCACCAAGGATTCTGGGTAACGCCCTGTGGCCCAGGCAGCTCCCAGCCCCCACTCCCTGCAGTCCAGACACGGATGGACTTGGCCCCTCCCCCAGTGGGTGGAGCCACCCTGGCTTGCCCCACCCCTCCAGCCTCACCTGATTGGCCCGTGCCTTGCGGGACTGCAGGGGCTTCCTGCGGTTGATCTGGTGCCGACGCACCCAGCCGCTGAGCTCGTCCGCCAGCCTGGGGGAAGAGCGGGAGGGGGAGGGTTAAAGTGGGACTCGGGGGGCCGTGCCCAGGGGGATTGTGGAATACTTTACCCACAACTCCTCACTGCAGCAGCTCTGCTACTGCCCATCCAGTGACAGTTTGCAGGGGCTTCTGGGAGAAGTTACCCACTACCCCTTACCCAGGCAGGCCCTGCCCATTGGCATACACTGGCAGCCCCCAGGGGACTGTGGGATGCGTTGCGCCCAGGCCCCAGGGGGCCCTTTCCCAGGGGCCGCTGGGCACCCACCGGAGCGACTCAGTGCGGTTAAAGTGGCGGCAGTCGGACGCCAGAAACAGCTTGTCCAGGTCCCGCAGCATCAGGTCCTTCATGCCGGAGAGAGCGGCCGTGAGGTTCCTGGGGGAGCAGAGAGCAGCGTCACCGGAGGCCCTGGGGGGCTGCGGAGGTGGGGGGAGCCCCTGGCGCCCTTACCTGAACCTGGTCTTGCTCACGCTGGTGGGGGCCAGCTCCTCCCGCGGCTCCCCCGGCTCCTCCTTCGCCGGCTGCTCCACCACACCCAGCAGGTGCCGGCGGCTCTGCCCGGCCCCCGCCCCCGGGCTGGGCGGCACCGTCTCCACGGCCTTCTGCTCGCTGATGCTGGGGGAGGAGGGAGGGGTTAGACTAAGAGAGCAGCTCCCGGGGGATGCTGGGACACGTTACCCACAATCCCCTGCAGGAAGGAGTGTGATGGGGGGTAAGAGGGCAGCTCCCGGGGGATGCTGGGACATGGTACTCACAATCCCCTGCAGCCAGGCAGTGTGATCCGGGGGCTAAGAGGGCAGCTCCCGGGGGATGCTGGGACACGGTACCCACAATCCCCTGGGGCCTCACCTGACAGGCCCGAAGTTGAAGGCGATGAAGAGCAGCACGACCATGACGCAAACGACCTTCCGGTTCCCAGGGCTGAACTTCAGCTCCCTGCTCTGGAGACGGGGCAGGGGGGTGTCAGAATGGTACGGTCCGAGCGAAACCACCCTCCCACCAACTGCTGCCTCTCCCAGCCAAAGGCAGGACTCCCCCTCTAAACCAGGCAGCCCTGATGGTATGTCCCACCAACTTCCCACCCCATATCATTAGGGTACATCCCAGCCAAAGCGTCCCCCCTACAATGTATGTCCCACTGACTCCCCTCCCTGTAAATTACTATCATAAAGGAACATCCTACCAGAAACAGACACCCCCCACACACTATAATGGAACCTCCCAGCAAGAAACAACATTTTCCTGCCCCCCCACTTACTATCATAATAGAACAGCCCACCAAAAGTTTGGTGCCCCCCCACTCTAGGTGCTAATGGAACATTCCAATGGGATGGCCTAAACTCCCCGTTTAGGAGGAATATAATGGCACTTCCCTAAAGGTTCTCAATTCCCCCCCCAGATCATAATGGAGTCTCCCAGGAGACAAGGCTAATGGAAGTCTCCAGAAAGCAATTTACCCCCCTCACATGGTGGAGCTAATGGAAAGTAGCAGGAGACTTGGCAATCCCTGCCCCTCTCAGGGACCATAACACCCCCCCGCCCCACAGATGACAATGGAATGCCCCACAAGGGGGCTGAGGTGGGGGAAAAGGATTTAGAATGTACCATTATGAACTCTACATGGGGAACAGCACCTTCCTAGGATGTACCATTATGGTCCCTACATGGGGTTCTGCTTGCTATAAGATATACCACTATGAGGGGGGGGCTATATGGGATGTACCATCATGATCATTAAATGCGGGGGGGGCACTTGCTGCTGAAATGTACCATTCTGATGTCAGGAGGGAGACTGTGGCTGCAAGAATGTACCATTATGACATGGGGAGTTGGAATGTACCATTATGCTCCCTATGGGGATCAGTTATTTCTGGGGGGGTACGCTTGGTGTTGGAATGTACCGTTGTGATCCACCGCGGCAGAGCGCAGCTCCTGCGGTGCCCTGCCCTGGCTCACCCACAGGGAGCACTCACCTCGCCCAGGACGCAGTCCAGACGGCGCCGCAGCATGGCGTTCTCCCGCCGCAGCCGCTCGTTCTCGGCCAGCGCCTCCCGCAGACGGCACTCCAGCCCCTGCAGGTACTCCTTCTTCTTCCGGCGCGACTGGCAGGCCGACTCCCGGTTCTTGATCATCCGCTGCTGGCGCTTCAGCACCTTCACCTGGGGGCAGGGGCCAGCAGAAAAGGGGGGCTGCGGGTCAGGACCGAGGGGCATGGGGAGGGTCTGGGCTAGCAGGGGCTGCAGGGCGGGAGTGTGGGGCACCAGCAGAGATGGGGTGGGCAAGGCTGGGCTAGCGAGGCCTGGGTTCGCGAGTGAGGGGCACTGGCAGAGATGGGGTGGGCAGGACTGGGCTAGCGGGGTCTGGGTTCAGGAGTGAGGGGCACCGGCCGCACTCTATCACTCACGTCAATCTCTGGGTTGCAGGGTCCGAGCTGGCTCGGGGCCGGAACGATGGTTTTGGCCTCGGGTTTGGGGGCGCTGGGCGGGAGCCTGGCCGGGGGGCCCTCCTTCCCCGGGGGCTGCAGCTTGAGGAGCCCTGAGAGCGGGAGGTGCAGGAGGTCGCTCTGGGAGATGACGACAGACGGTGCTGGGACTGCGGGGTGGGACGTCGGTCAGTGTCCAACACATGCACCAGCCCTCCCGTGCCCCAGCCCCAGGCCAGCCAATGCCTGCCCTGAGGTGCCCCCAAGAGAGGATCAGCCCCATGCCCTGTACCTGTGATTGCTGGCTTCAGGGGCTGGGGCTGGGCCCCCGGCACCGCCTGCAGTAGGATGGTGGGGCTGGGGGTGGCCACGGGCTGCACCGGGACGGTGGCCACCACCACCGGCTTTGGCTGGATGGGCGGCTTCCGGCTCAGGATCGACTCAGCTTTGATGGGAGTCACTGGCTTCCCTGCAAGAGAGTGTGATGTACTTCCCCAGCGCCCCCCCGCAGAGCCAGCCCCTCGCCCCACTCCCCTCAGCACCCCCTGCTGGCCGGGCCTGGAGTTGCCAGAGCCCCTTCCACACAGCCAGACCCCACCCTCCAGGGCTGGTTACCTGGTGTTGTCTGTGTCTCCTGTGCTGGCAGAAGGCTGATCTGCACGGTGCCAGTTGGAGGGGCCAGGACGTCACCAAACATGCAGGGTGGGGTCGGGGGGTGCTCGGCTTTCACTCCCATCACGTCGTCCGGGCTTGCGGCCTGTGGGGAGCCACAGCTCAGTGTGGGGGTCAGGTGGTACGGACAGAGCTGAGTGTGGGGGCTGGGGGCATCTCCCAGGCCAATGGGGGCACGTACCTGTCTTGGGAGGTCAGGGGTCATGGAGAGGATGGAGGAGTCTGAGCTGTGGGAGGAAGCGGGGGACACGGGTTCGGACTTCACCTGGAGGTCTGAACGGGGGAGAAGGAGGGGTTAGAAAATAGTCCTTCACAGATATCCCTCCACCCCCTATGTGCACCCGCCCCAGGGCAGTCGCATTGCACACATATATCCCTCCGCCCCCTATGTGCACCCGCCCCAGAACAGCCCCACTGCACACAGATATCCCCACACCTCATCATCTGTCCCAAATGCTGGGGGGAGGGTGGGCTCACCCGGGAAGAGGCAGGTTGCCATCTGGTCCCACGGCGGCTCTGGGGGGCTGGCGTTCATGCCCAGGTCGAAACCATCATCAAACTGCAGGAGGAAGGGGGAAGCTCGGGGTGAAGTGGGGGTCCCCTATGTACCCCCCAGGGTCCAGTCCAGCAGCCCCCAGTGTACAGAGGGCCCTGATCTGAGGGGAGCTGGTGCCCTGCTGCCCGGGGGATGGGTAGTGGGGGTGCTATGGAGCAGGCGGGTCTCTGGGGGCACCCCCAGGCAGAGCAGGGTGAGGGAAGGGCTCACCAATGCACTGGGCTCCAGGCAGGGGAAGAGGGCGGTGGGCTCCTCCCCATCATCCAGGCAGCTGTAAAGAGCCGCATCTGGGGGCGGGAAGCAAAGAGGGCAGTCAATCCCCATGCTCCAGGCCCCCCTCCCAGGCCCCCAGCCCCTCCCACTCCCCCAGGCCCCGCCCCCTCCGGCACCCAGCCCCTCCCACTCCCCCAGGCCCCGCCCCCACCGGCACCCAGCCCCTCCCACTCCCCCAGGCCCCGCCCCCTCCGGCACCCAGCCCCTCCCACTCCTCTAGGCCCCGCCCCCTCCGGCACCCAGTCCCTCCCACTCACCCAGCCCCTCCCACTCCCCCAGGCCCCGCCCCCTCCGGCACCCAGCCCCTCCCCCCTGCAGGCTCCTCCCCGCCCTGCGCACCACCAAGCGCCTGCCAGTCAGACCCCCTGGCCCAGCCCCGCCCCGCCCCTGCTCAGGCCCCTCCCACAGCCCCGCCCACCCCAGTCCTCGCTGCTCAGCAGGTTGTCGGCCAGGAACCGCCCCGAGTCCCGGAGCAGCAGCAGCTCCGGGGCCAGCGCCGCCATCTTCCCCCGGCCCCGCCCCCTCCGGCTGTCATGACAACCGCCCACCCAATCGCAGCGTCGAGCCAGCCCGCTCCAGCCAATCACCGCGCGCGGGAGGCGGGGCCCGGAAGAGATCAGCCAACGGGGAAGCGACTTCCGCTCCGGTCTTCGGGAATGGGCGTGGCCGTGGCAGCATGGCGAGAGCGGCGCACGCGCGAAATGGCGAGACGAGGGCGGGGCGCAGCACGGCGCATGCTCACAGGGCGGGAGCCTCTCACTGCGCCTGCCTGAGCTGGCGGAGCCTGAGACGCGTCTGCGGGAGTCTGGAGACAGCGCTGCGCCTGCGCGAGGTGGGGTGGGCAAGCGGTGCGTGACCAGCACTCCAAAGGGCGCAGGCGGTACGGCGCATGCGTAGCCGTGAGACACACGCGCCCACAGACCCCTCCCCGCTCCCCCCGCCATGTCCCTGCTACGCGTGCGCTGCGGCGCACTACCTGCTGGGACGTGTAGTTCCGGCCCCCCCAAAGGGGCAGTAGCGCCTCATGCCGCCGGCCGTGACCCCGCCCCCAGCCTCGTTCCCGCCTGCCCAGCCCAGAGCCGGTGCGGGAGCTGACAGCCTCCTGTGATGTCATCAACATCCCCTAGGATGACATCACCCCCCCTGTGACATCACAGTATGGCAACAGCACAAGTGGTGATGGATGGGAGCTGGTGCCCCCTAGAGGGGACAGGCCCCTGCCCCATTCCCCACCCCCTGAGACCCCAGTCCCTGCCCTGGGGCCAGGGGGGAGCCAGCATCCCCTAGAGGGGACAGGCCCCTGCCCCATTCCCCACCCCCTGAGCCCCCCAGTCCCTGCCCTGGGGCCAGGGGGGAGCCAGCATCCCCTAGAGGGGACAGGCCCCTGCCCCATTCCCCACCCCCTGAGACCCCAGTCCCTGCCCTGGGGCCAGGGGGGAGCCAGCATCCCCTAGAGGGGACAGGCCCCTGCCCCATTCCCCACCCCCTGAGCCCCCCAGTCCCTGCCCTGGGGCCAGGGGGGAGCCAGCATCCCCTAGAGGGGACAGGCCCCTGCCCCATTCCCCACCCCCTGAGCCCCCCAGTCCCTGCCCTAGGGCCAGGGGGGAGCCAGCATCCCCTAGAGGGGACAGGCCCCTGCCCCATTCCCCACCCCCTGAGCCCCCCAGTCCCTGCCCTGGGGCCAGGGGGGAGCCAGCATCCCCTAGAGGGGACAGGCCCCTGCCCCATTCCCCACCCCCTGAGACCCCAGTCCCTGCCCTGGGGCTGGATGGGAGCCGGCGCCCCCTAGAGGGGACAGGCCCCTGCCCCATTCCCCGCCCCCTGAGCCCCCCAGTCCCTGCCCTGGGGCCAGGGGGGAGCCAGCATCCCCTAGAGGGGACAGGCCCCTGCCCCATTCCCCGCCCCCTGAGCCCCCCAGTCCCCCTGCCCTGGGGCCAGGGGGGAGCCAGCATCCCCTAGAGGGGACAGGCCCCTGCCCCATTCCCCGCCCCCTGAGACCCCCAGTCCCTGCCCTGGGGCCAGGGGGGAGCCAGCATCCCCTAGAGGGGACAGGCCCCTGCCCCATTCCCCGCCCGCTAAGCCCCCCGTCCCTGCCCTGGGGCTGGATGGAAGCTGGCGCCCCCTAGAGGGGGGAGGCCCCTACTCCATTCCCCGCCCTCTGAGCCCCCCAGTCCCTGCCCTGGGGCTGGATGGGAGCCAGTGCCCCCTAGAGGGGACAGGCCCCTGCCCCCCAGCCAGCCAGTCCCCCCAGCAATCCAATCTACCAAGAACCCCGCACATGGCTCCTTTGCACAGTGGCCTCCAAAACCTCTTTATTCTGAATTCCTTTTTGGGGTACAGTGGGGGGGTCAGTGTCTCGGGTCCATCCGCTGCCCATGACCCTGGGAGTTGCCAGATGAACCGTCATTCGCCCCTCGTCAACCCCACTGTTAGCCTCAGGAGGGCCGCCCTGGTGCCCCCCGTTCTGCTGGGACCAGGGGAGTACGCCCCGGGGGGACAGAGTCCAATGGAGCCACCACTGGCCGGCGAGTTACATCTTTCTTGTCACCTACAGGGGGAAGAAAGAAGGGTGCCTGGGGAGTTACTTGGGGTGTTAACAAGCACTCCCAAATGTTAGGATATAGATATTCAGGCCTGTTTGTAAAGGCCTGTACCCTAAGAATTTAGGTCTATTCTTATCACTTGGCTAGTTCTAGAGGTATAAAAGAAAGAATCAAAATCACTGTCTGCCAGTGTCAGGGCCTTCTCTTACTGTGACAGTCTGAGGCCATGTGCTTAGGCTCAGGCCTTTGGCTAAGCAGCAGAGGCAGCCATAAACTGGGAAGCAACCGGTCACCTCCTCACATCCCAAACTAGTCCCATTGAAAGAAGGTGCTATTGGGCTGTTAGGATAAAATCCTGTCCTGATAATGCCTATCGCCTCCAGAGAAAGGAAAGCGCCTAGAAAATGTACAAGGAAACTTAGTTTGAGAGCATCCTGTCTGGCAAGAACTCACTTATCCATAGCTGGGATGTGAAATCCTCACTTCTGTATTGTTTTGTCATTATAGTTCCCACTTTGCTGTTGTTTGTCTGTATAATCTCTGTCTGGTTCTGTGATTGTTCCTGTCTGCTGTATAATTAATTTTGCTGGGTGTAAACTAATTAAGGTGGTGGGATATAATTGGTTACATAATCATGTTACAATATGTTAGGAATGGTTAGTTAAATTTCAGGAAAATGATTAGTGAAGGTATAGCTAAGCAGAACTCAAGTTTTACTATATAGTCTGCAGTCAATCAGGAAGTGTGTGGGAGAAATGGGAACAGGGAATGGGGTGGAGAAATTGGAATCATGTTTGGCTAAGGGCAGGAATGGGAACAGAGACACAGCTGTAAGGCTCTGTGGTGTCAGAGCTGGGAAGGAGGATACTAAGGAAGGAAACTGGAATCATGCTTGCTGGAAGTTCACCCAATAAACATCGAATTGTTTGCACCTTTGGACTTCAGGTATTGTTGCTCTCTGTTCATGCGAGAAGAACCAGGGAAGTAAGTGGGTGAAGGAATAAGCCCCCCCAACACCAAAATCCACTGTATTTCCATGCTGTCTCCAAACATTGTCCCTGACAGTCTCCCAGTGGGATGTGCTCCCCCATTATATTTGGGGGGGCAGAAATCACAGATATATTGCAGGGTGTGCTAGGAGGTAGCATCCTGAAGCAGTGAAAGTTTTGGGGTGCTTGCAAAGAGCAGAACAGAGGAGTTTCAGGGTGGTAGAACAGAGGTGATTTCCAGATATGGCAGGATATGAAAAACTGATTACAGATACCTAGAGGGATTGCATTTTGCAAAGATGTGGAGTGATTTTGGGGTGCAGAATTGGGAACCCCAGAGATTAGGAGGCATTTTGTGGCGCAGGGAAATCAAGAATCATGGTAGACAAGAACGGGGAACCCCAATAAAGATCTGGATGGTGTAGGTCAGTTTGAGGGGTCAGAACTAGGGGCTCCCTCAAATTAAAGGAAGATTTGGGGGGTACATAATAGATGCAGAACAGGCCAGTGGGCCCCAGAAAGATGTTAAAGGATTCTGGAGTACAGGTTCTGTTTTGAGGTGCAGAAGAGAGAGAATCTCTACAAAAAGACCGGAAATTTTGGGAGGTAGAACTAGGAAGACCCTTTATGAATATGGAGAATTTTGGAGGTTCAGAAAAGGGGGAATCTCTGCCCACAGATAGGAGAGTTTGAGGAGGGCAAAACCAGTGCCTTTGGGGGTGCAGATCAAAGGGGCCCCTCACAAAATCAGGGAAGGACTGGGGGACAAAATGGGTGAAAATTGGGGTGCAGGACAAGGGGAAGGCCAAATTAGGGGTACAGAACAGGTACATTTTGGAAGGGCAGATCAGGGCGTTTTGGGGGTGAGTTGTAAGGAGGTGGGGGAGTTTGGGATGTGAACTCAGGGTCCAGCCAGTGGGGTGCACTCTCTTGTTTAGAGGTGGCTACATGAAGGGGTGCCCTGTGGGTGTATTATGGGTGAATTTGGGGTGCTGGGAAAGGGGTACCTACTAGGTATACAGGGGAAATTTGTGGGGTGCAGCATTAGAAATTAACCTGTGGGGGCAATGGGGGAGTTTGGGGTGCTGATAAAGGTGTGATCCAGTGAGGGAATTCAGGGGCATGAACTGGGGACCCCAAGAGCTGAGATGTAGCAATAAGGAGGCATGAGAGTTTTGGGGTACAGGAGTAGAGGGGCAGCTTCCTGGGGACCGAGGAGGGTAATTTAGGGTGCAGAATTGGGGATCCTTTGAGGACAGCCTGGGAAACTTTGGGGTGCAGTTCACAGGGGTGGGGCACCTCACAGGGGTGGGGCACCCCACAGGGACTCAGATTGCTTCCAGGGGGGCTGCATGGGGACAGGGGGCCCACCAGCAAAGAAAGGGGGTGCACTTACCAAGGTCCCTGAGCCGCTTGGGGGGCAGGGGCGTCCCAGAGTCCTCCCGGCGCAGAGCCGAGGCAATTTGCCGCCCCACATAGCGGCAAGCTGATGGGAGAGAGACGGGGGCCCACTGAGAGGTGATCTGGGGGCACCATGCACCCCCTTCTTCCACCCCACCCCCCAGATCCCCTCTCACCAGCACCCTGCCGCCCCCAGGATTAGCCCCCCACGCGCCCTCCTTCTCCCTGGGTCCCCCCTTCCCAGCACCCCACAGCTTTCCCCCTCTGTCCCGGGGCCCCCAGGACTCCCTCCCCCAGAGCTCCCCCCCCCCCAACTCACCCCCAATGACCAGTCACACCATGCCGGACCCAGCTGGCCGCTGACGTAAGCGGGAATGAAATAAAGCTGGAGGGGGGCGGGGTGGAGGGAGAGCAGGGGATTCTGGGAAATGTAGTCTTCAACCCCCCTACTCCCCCGGACGCCTGGGTTCATAACCCCCCCGCCCCCGTGCGCGGGTCTGGATCAAGGGGTGAAATAATGAACACTTAACCCTGTCTCTCCCGGATGCGTGGGTTCGCACCCCTCCTCCACCCTGAATTAGGGGGTACAGAGCCCCCCCAAAAAAACTCCATCTTCCCCGGATGCCTGGGTTCATACTCCTGAATTAGGGGTACGGTCTCCCCTCCCTGAACCACATCTTGCCCTGGCTCCCGGGGGGGTTCCCACTCCTGCTTCCCCTCCCCCTGGTCCTGCGGAGCCCCCCCAACCCCTGCACCCCAGGACCCACCCTCCCTGTCCCCCCCATTCCTGCCCACCCCCACCCCCGAATCCCACCCCCTCTGCCCCATTCCCCTCAACAGCCCCTTCCACCCGCCACCCCCCCATGCACCCCTTTTGCCCCCCTCAATCTTGGGGTTCCCCCAGCTCTCCCCAGCTGCGGCCCAGAGTCCCCCACGCGTGAGGTCGGCCCCCAGCAGCCATCTTGTGCAGCCAACCCCAGCGCCCGGGGTGGGGGGACTGGGGGGGGGAGACCCCCCCAGTCCCCCCAATTGTGTGCTGCTTGTTAACACACTGATGGAGCAGGGGGTCCCAGCCCCCCCCTTCCTTGTGGGGGGCAGGGGGGCCTGGGCCTGGCCCCTCCCCACACGCCTCGGCCTGGCTAATCCAGGCAGGCTGCGGCCTAGTGGGGCCGCCCTCAGGAAGTGATGCAAAGACAAGGGGGGGCAGCGGGGGGGAGGCCGGACAAGCGGGGCCAGAGCGCAGCTGGATCCCCCCCAGTCTGTGCCCCCCGCCCGGGGTGAGGGGAGTCCAAGGGGGCACAGCTGGAGGGGGAGGAGCGAGGGAGCAGGGCAGAGACAGGCAGCACAGCCCAGAGCAGGAGGGAGCCAGGACGCCTGGGTTCTCTGTGTGGGGGCTGGGAGCCAGGATGCCTGGGTTTTCTGGCGGGGGGGCGAGCAGATGCGGGGGCTTGGAGCCAGGTCTCCTGGGTTCTTGGGGGGGGTGTCTAGCAGTTTCTGGGGGGGGCTAGGAACCAGGACTCCTGGGTTCGAGGAGGGGGGCTCTAGCAGCTTAGTGGGGGGCTGGGAGCCAGGATCCCTGGGTTCTCGGGGCGGGGGGGTCTAGCGGTTTACTCAGGGGACTAGGAACCAGGACTCCTGGGTTCTCTGTGGGGGGTCTAGCAGCATGGGGGGAGGGAGTGGGAGCCAGGACCCCTGGTTTCTCTGCGTAGGGAGGGGGGTGAGCCTGGAGCCAAGACTCTTGGGATCTTTCTGACCCATTCCCCCTGCCCTCTGGTTCACAGGAGCTGCCCATCTCTGAACCCCCCCAGGCTTCACCTCTGGGGGGTGCCGTGCCAGAGCCCCCCACTCCCCACTCGGCCGGGGGCAGATGGAGGCCGCGGCAGTGGCCAATGGGAAGGCGGAGGGCGGCGGAGCAGCGAATGGGATGAGCGGTGTTGGCAGAGGTGCTGAGCCCTGGGGCGCGGGGCCAGAAGAGGACCAGAGAGAGAACCTGGAGGTGCCCAATCAGCCGGCAGACGCCTGGGTGGCGCCGGACGGTGCCTTCACCAAGCAGGTTCTGCGGCCGGGCGCGGGGCTGGACAAGCCGACGCTGGGCGCCCTGTGCCAGGTCTTCCTGGAGGCACCGCCGGGGGCGCCCCTGGGGTACCCCACCAACCGCTGGGCCCAGCTGGAGCTGGGTGAGGGGGACGGCGCCTGGGACGGCCTGGTGGACGCCTGCCTGGAGACCATGGTGCCGGGGGAGCGGGCCGAGCTGTGGGCCCCGGGCAGGGCCGTCCTGGGGCTGCACCTGGCCTCCTTCGCCCCGGTCCCGGAGCCCTGGCAGCTGGACCCGGCGGAGAAGTGGGCGCTGGCCCTGCGGCACAAGGAGCGCGGCTCGGAGCTCTACCGGGCCGGCGAGGTGGGGGCGGCTGCCCGGCGCTACGCCCGGGCCCTGCAGCTGGCCATGGCCGCCGGCCCGGCCCCCCCGGCCCCGGAGCACGCCCGCCTGCGGGCCGACCTGCACGCCAACCTGGCCGCCTGCCAGCTGCGGCTCGCCCAGCCGGCCCACGCCGCCCGCAACTGCACCAAGGCGCTGACGCTGCGGCCCCAACACACCAAGGCCCGGTACCGCCGCGGCCTGGCCCGCGCCGCCATGAACGACCTGGAGGGGGCGGGCGAGGACTTCCGGGCAGTGCTGGCGGCCCAGCCGGGGAACACGGCCGCGCGCAGGGAGCTGGAGAGGGTGGGGCAGCGGGCGCGGGAGCGGGACGCCCGCCTGGCCCGGGCCATGAGCAAGCTCTTCTCCTGAGTGCGGCGGGGACAGAGCCCGGACCCTGCGCCTGGGGTGGGGCAGGGGGCCCTTCCGGCCTGGGGGGCGCCGGCTCCCATCCAGCCCCAGGGCGGGGACTGGCTGGCTCAGGGGGGCGGGGACTGGGACACGGGGCCCCAGTAATTCGTCAGAGTCGAGAATAAAATTTATTTCTTAAAATACAAAGAAATCGTTTGCTGTTGAAACAAGAAAATCGTTAAGTTGGGAGCAGGTCAAAGGTCGGGGTCCGGCCGTTCCGGTTGGCCGCTGGTTGGCAGAGTTCAAAGGTCAGCCCCCAGCTGAGTGGGCGGCAGGGTGTGGTGGGGTCAGGGGGCAGCCCACTGGGGTGAGAGGTCACCAGGCGTTGAGGCCTTTTCCTGCTTTACTCAGACCCCCTGGTTGGGCACAGTCCTGGGCTCACGGGCCACAGGTCAGAGGTCAGAGGTCACAGCCGTTAGCTGGGCTCACAGGCGCCAGCCAAGCCCATTAGCCGAGCCTCTGCCTGCAGGGTTAGGGTCAGAGGTCAGAGGTCACACATGGCAGCATTGGCCTGTTCCCTTTGCTCGCACCCAGCTCAGGTCAAAGGCCTGAGGTCGCAGGTGCCACTTCGGGTCAAAGGTCATAGGTCGGGTGTGGGCCAATCCCCAGTGGGGCTGGGTCAAAGATCAAGCATGAATGGAACCAAAGAAAGGCGGCGCTTGTCGGGTCAAAGGTCACGGGAAGTGGCCGGCCCCATTGGTGCCGCTCTGGCCGCCAGGCCGAAGGTCAGAGGTCAGAGGTCATGGACACTGGCTGACACTCCAACTTCAGCTCCGTGGGAAGGTCACAGAGGCCAGAGGCCACGGAGGGAGGCGGGCAGGGCTCCCCATGCACCCCCCAGCCGCTGCCCCGGTTAACGGGGCCTGTCCCAGGGCAGGGGGTGGGGGAGGTCACGGGGGGGCCAGGCGGTGGGAGGGGCAGCCCCCAAATCCACTGTCACATGCACCCTGGAGCCCTCCCCCCAGGCCTGGGAGAGCCAGAGCCATGAGCGCCCCTCGCTCCCGATCCGCAGCCCCCTGCCCCCCCCACCCTGCCGGTGCCCCTCACTCCCGACCCGCAGCCCCCTGCCCCCCCCAGCCCTGCCGGGGCCCCTCGCTCCCGATCCGCAGCCCCCTGCCCCCCCCACCCTGCCGGTGCCCCTCGCTCCCGACCCGCAGCCCCCTGCCCCCCCCCGCCCTGCCGGTGCCCCTCGCTCCCGACCCGCAGCCCCCTGCCAGCCCGGCCCTGCCCCCCCCGCCCTGCCGGTGCCCCTCGCTCCCGACCCGCAGCCCCCTCCCCCCCCCCGCCCTGCCGGGGCCCCTCGCTCCCGACCCGCAGCCCCCTGCCCCCCCCAGCCCTGCCGGTGCCCCTCGCTCCCGACCCGCAGCCCCCTGCCCCCCCCGCCCTGCCGGGGCCCCTCGCTCCCGACCCGCAGCCCCCTGCCCCCCCCAGCCCTGCCGGGGCCCCTCGCTCCCGAGCCGCAGCCCCCTGCCCCCCCCAGCCCTGCCGGGGCCCCTCGCTCCCGACCCGCAGCCCCCTGCCCCCCCCAGCCCTGCCGGGGCCCCTCGCTCCCGACCCGCAGCCCCCTGCCCCCCCCAGCCCTGCCGGGGCCCCTCGCTCCCGACCCGCAGCCCCCGGCCCCCCCCAGCCCTGCCGGGGCCCCTCGCTCCCGACCCGCAGCCCCCGGCCCCCCCCAGCCCTGCCGGGGCCCCTCGCTCCCGACCCGCAGCCCCCTGCCCCCCCCAGCCCTGCCGGTGCCCCTCGCTCCCGACCCGCAGCCCCCTGCCCCCCGCACCCTGCCGGGGCCCCTCGCTCCCGACCCGCAGCCCCCTGCCCCCCCCAGCCCTGCCGGTGCCCCTCGCTCCCGACCCGCAGCCCCCTGCCCCCCCCAGCCCTGCCGGTGCCCCTCGCTCCCGACCCGCAGCCCCCTGCCCCCCGCACCCTGCCGGTGCCCCTCGCTCCCGACCCGCAGCCCCCTGCCAGCCCAGCCCTGGGCCCCCCCAACCCTGCCGGTGCCCCTCGCTCCCGACCCGCAGCCCCCTGCCAGCCCGGCCCTGGGCCCCCCCGCACCCTGCCGGTGCCCCTCACTCCCGACCCGCAGCCCCCTGCCAGCCCAGCCCTGCCCCCCCAGCCCTGCCGGTGCCCCTCACTCCCGACCCGCAGCCCCCTGCCAGCCCAGCCCTACCCCCCCAGCCCTGCCGGTGCCCCTCACTCCCGACCCGCAGCCCCCTGCCCCCGCCCAGCCCTGCCGGTGCCCCTCACTCCCAACCCATAGCACCTGCTAGCCCTGCCCTGCCCCCGAACCCTACAGCTCTGCTTGTCTGTGACAGGTCCCCACCCCCAGCTGCCTCCCCCTCTCTGGCCCTACATGCCCGGAGCCAACACATGGTCCCTCCATCCTTCTGTAGCCAGGCAACCGTCACCATGGATACATCGAAGCTCCAGGATGCTGGGCGTGGGCGGGGGCCCTACAGGGAACTGAGTGAGGGCGAGGGGGGCTCAGGACGGGGGCACGGATTTGGGGGGTTGGGGAAGGGAAACCGGGCGGTGGGGGGAGCTGGGGGCAGATGGAGCCGTACAGGGAGGCTGCTCAGGGAGTGGGGGAGCGGTGAGGTGGGGCCACTGGGGCTGGGGAGGGTTAATGGGGCAAGAGGGGGGAGATGGGGGGTGGGGAACAGGGGGGGCAGCACTATGGGCTTTGATATTTCCTTCTGTTGCCTGTGATGAGAGGGTAACACCCCCCCCCACTGCCCCTCGCCAGCCAGCCCCCGCCCTGGGGCCGGATGGGAGCCGGCGACCCCCAGAAGGGACAGGCCCCAGCCCCTTACCCTGCCCCCCCGTTCCCCCCGCCCGGTTCCCGTGCAGCCGGCCAGGGGACAGGGACGACTCTGGTGTTGTTATCAATAGAGATTTATTAACCCAGGTCACTTGCAAACAGAAACGTCGCGTCCCGCGACAGGGAGAGGAACTGGGGGGCCGGATCGCAAAGGGACCAGGGCCATGTAGGGGGGTACAATGGACCACACAACACAGCACCCCCCCAAGCTCTGCCAGTGCCCCTCACTCCCGACCCGCAGCCCCCCGCTAGCCCAGCGCGCCTCTCATGTTTGGGGTCACTGCAAGGGATCCCCAGATGTCTAGGCTTTGGGGCAGCGTGTTGGGTGGGAGTGACTTAGGGGGACCCCGATAATGAACAGTGTCTCCCCCACCCCAGTGATTGTGCCCCCAGACTCCAAACACCCCAAACCCCTGGACCCTCAAACTTCTCCCCTCCCTGCCCCCTCTGTCCCCCTGAACCAGGAACCAGGCGTCCCAGAGGGGCGGCATCACTCACTTGTGGGGGCCGTGGGAAAAGAGAGGTCTCTTTTGGAGTGGGGGGGGTTGTGTATCTTAAAGGGCCAGTGTCACAGATATGGGGGGGCTCATGCTGGGGGTCACACCTTGGCAAGGGGGATATTTCATTGCTATGTACAGCTGGGGGCTCTGTGATATATTGGGGTTTGCGCCCCCCCAATCTGGAGCAAAATGTTTATGGGGGAGGGGCTAAAAGGGGGAGGGGCTGTGGGGAAAGGCGAGAGGGAAGAAAGAGGGCAGAGCCACTCCTGAAGAAGGCGGAGCCAATTGGGGAGAAGCCAATCAGAGCTTTGGGGGAGCAATCAAGGCATGACGATATTAGGGGGAATGAGGGGGCGGAGCCTGATATGAAGGGGCGTGGTCTGATGGGGAAGCTCAGGAATATATTTAGGGTGAGCCAGGGGGCGTGGCCTGAGCCAATGGGGCGTGGCCTAGTCATGTGGGAGTGGAGTCAGACCCAGGACTGGGGGGAGAATATGGTGGCTGCAGAGCATTATGGGTAGCATTCCATTGAAGGGGGTGGCCAAAGGGGCAGGGTGTGAGGCCAGGGGGCGGAGCTTGTCCCTAGGGGCCAGAGCCGGAGGTGCTGACGGGAAAATGATAGTTGCAAAGGATTATGGGAATTGCTTAGTTGGGGCGGGCTGTGGGGCTGCCAAGGGGGCAGAGCCAAAGATGCCTGTGGGGAGGGATGGGGGGGCAATGGTTACAAAGGATCATGGGAAAGACTCTGCTCGGAAGGGGGGTGTTGTCATGGATACAGGGGTGACTGGGGGGCAGGGCCGGGTTTTATGGGCTGGAGCCAGGAGAGGCTGCAAAGTCTCCTGGGTATCCCAGAGGGTGGTGGCTGCAGGGGATTCTGGGTGTTGCTGGCTGGAGCAGGGGTTGCAAAGCATCATGGGTCTCCTGGGGGGACAATACCTGCAGGGGACTGTGGGTCCGGTGGGCGGGGGCTGCAAGGGATTGTGGGTAACATTGGCTGCAAGGGATGCCCGGTCATGTTGGCAATGGCTGCAGAGGATTGTGGGTAATGGCATCCGCAGGGGATTATCAGCCTGGCTGGCAGGTGGGGCTACCAGTGGGCGGGGCCTGATTGGGGGGCAGGGGCAGCTGTAGGTGGGGCCTGGTTTGTGATTGGAGCCAGCAGTGGGCGGGGCCTGTTGCGCAGGCTGTGGGCGAGGCCAGCAGTGGGCGGGGCCTGATTCATAGGCTGGCCCGGCAGTGGGTGGAGCCTGGTCGGCAGGCAGGGCGGGGGGGCGCGGAGCCAGCGGGGGGGGCGGGGCTAGGGGTCCCCATGGTCGTCGTGGTGCTGGGCGGGGCCCGGTCGGCGGGTGGGGGCGGGGCCGGGCGCGTGGCCGGGGGCGGGGCTAGGGGTCCCCGTGGTTGTCGTGGTGCTGGGCGGGGCCCAGTTGGCGGGCGGGGGTGGGGCCAGGGGTGGGGCCAGGGGCGGGGGCGGTGGGCGGGGCTAGGGGTCCCCGTGGTCGTCGTGGTGCTGGGGGGGGCCTGGGTGGCGGTGGGGCCGGGGGCGGGGCTAGGGGTCCCCGTGGTCGTTGTGGTGCTGGGCGGGGCCCAGTCGGCGGGCAGGGGCGGGGCCGGGGGCGGGGCCGGCGGGCGGGGGCGGGGCTAGGGGTCCCAGTCGTTGTCGTGGTGCTGGGCGGCGATGATGATGACCACGGTGAGGATGGTGCACAGCACCATGGCGGCGATGCCCACGGCCAGGCTGATGAAGGAGAAGTTCCGGGCCTCCCGCGACGCGATCTCGGCCGAGACAATGTCCCCCCGCGCCACGGCCGTCCGCACCTGGGGGGACACGGCATTGGGTCAGGTGCTGCCCCCTGCCCCGCCCCGCCCCCCAGGCCCCCCGCGGCGCCCCGCCCCGGCCCCGCGGACCTGCACGGCTTTGATGATGGCGATGATGCCCGTGGGCCAGAAGCAGCAGATGGTGGTGAGCACCGCAATGGGCAGGTAGTCGTGGGGCGGCCGGCGCGGCTCCAGGATGGCGATTCCTGGGGGCATCTGGGGTGGGGAGACCCCCGGGGGCGGGGGAGGGTTGCTGGGGGGGTACGGCTGGGGGGAGAGAGAGAGAGAGTTAAACGGGGAATCCACAGCCAGGTGGGAAGCCACACCCACCTGAGTGAAGCCCCGCCCCCAACAGCAGGGGAAGCCCCGCCCCCTGCAATGGGGGAAACCTCATCCCAGGGAGGCCCCGTCCCCCATCAGTGGGGGAATCCCCATCCCAGGAGGCCCCGCCCCCAAGAGCAGAGGGAAGCCCCACTCCAGGGAAGCAGACCCCGCCGCCCCCCCGGGACCCCCCCTACTCACCGTGCCTACGGGGTACACCGGGACGTAGGCCGTGCAGGGCTGCAGCTGCACAGGGTAGCCGGGGTGCATGTACCCCCCGATGGGCAGGGTCCCCATGGGCGGGTGCGTCGGGACCATGTAGCCCTGTGGGGGGGCGCTGAACTGGGTCTCCTGCATGTAGGGGTCGGGGGGCAGGCGTGGCAGGGTGGCCGAGTGGTGGTGGGGGGGCCGGGGCAGGGTGGCCGAGGTGGGGGGCGGCCGGGGCAGGGTGGCCGCCCCCCCGAGGCGAGGCAGGGTGGCGATGCCAGAGTGGGGGGGCAGGTGCGGGGGGTCACTGTAGCCGGGGAAGAGGGGGGCATTATTGGGGGCATCGGGTGGGGGAGGGGGCGGCTGCAGTGGGGCATTGTAGGGAGGGGGGGAGGTGTGGGGGCCAGAGTCCGGTAAGCCTGGGAAAGAAAGGGGGTAAGGTTAGAGACTCCCCTATATACACAGTGTCCCCTATACACATATACAGACAGGGCCCCCTATATTCGCAGCCCCCCATATACACACACAGAGCGCCCGCTCCTCCTGGGGGGGCTCCAGGGGTGCCCACCCCTGGAATTGGGGCACCGGTTCCCGGGGGTTCTCTCTCCTGAGCACCGATCCGGCGCCGCTCTCAGTTTTTAGGTCACTCGGTCTATTTATAGAGGGAGACACGGAGCCTGGGGGGCGGCGGAGCAAACAGAGAGAGATGGAGAGAAACTGGATGGGGGGAGGACGGGAGATGGATGACACCCCCCCCACACACACACAGCTCTGCTGGTGCCCCTCAATCCCACCCCATAGCTCCCTGCTATCCCAGCCCCGGGCTCCCCCACGGCCCCTCCCCCCAGCCCCAGTTAGTCGAGGACAGCTCCGGGGTGACAGGGGTGGGGGTACAAATGGCTGGGCCAGGGCGGTGGCGAAGGCTAGAGTGGGCCGACGCGGAGGCGGAGCGGCGTTAGGGGTTGCGTCTACACGGCAAAAAGGCACAGCGAGGTTCAGAGCCCGAATCTAGCTTGTGCTGCATCGCTACAAACGGCTGTGCAGGTGTTTGGGGATGGGAGACCCCCCCCCCCCGCCGCCCCCAAGGTTACCAAGCCGCAGCCCAATGTCTACACAGCGCTCTGAATGCTTGTGGAGCCGTGTTTCACGGCCCGCGGAAAGCCATGATGAGCCAAATCAGCGGGCAGGAAGAATTTCATCAGAGAAACGTTCATGCTAATTAGGAATTGTTTGCGAGAGGCCCGAACTGCCACAATTGAGAAAGGAGGCCACACTGGTTAAAAAAACAACCTGGCTTAGAGGGGAAGTGTGGGCAGCTATAAAAAATAAAACATAAAAAATGGAAATGAGGGAACGTTGATAGTAATGAATATGAATCAGAAACTAGGAATTGTAGAAAATTGATAAGGGAAGCAAAAGGACACAACGTGAAGTCTGTGGCCGCAGGGTTAAGGACAACAAGGAGTATTTTAAATATATTAGCAATAAAAAGAATCCCGACAATGCTATTTGTCCATTACTAGATGAAAATGGTAGAATTATCGATAATAGTGCAGATAAGGCAGATGGATTCAATAAATATTTCTGTTCTCCATTTGGCAAAAAAGCCAGATGATGTAGTCCTCTCAGATGATCATGGTGAAGAACCACTTTCTATTCCAGTAGTATTCAGGACAATGTTAAACAGCAGCTACTAAAGTTAGACATTTTTAAATCAGTAGGTCTAGATAACTTTCTTCCAAGAAGTTTAAAAGAGCTGGCTGAGGAGATTGCTGCATCGTTAATGTTGATATCCAATATGTCTTGGGACACTTGGGAAGTTCCAGAAGATTTGAAGAATGCTAATGTTGCACCAATATTTAAAAAGGGTAAATGGGATGACCTGAGTAATTATAGATCTGTCACCTGACACTGATCCCAGGCAAGAGAATGAAATGTAAGATATGGGGACTCCAATAATAAATCATTAAACTAGCGTAATATATTTAATACCAATGAGCAGGGGTTTAGGGGAAATAGATCTTTTCAGACTAACTTGATATCTTTTTGTGATGGGGTTATAAATCCGGTTGATAAAAGTAACAGTTCGTCTTGGAAGGCTCAGATTTCTACCGGTGAATGGTGATTTCACCACACACACAAACCGATGAAAAGATATTTCTCCTGATAACAAAATGTGCAGACAGAACAAAGTAAGAAAAAAACGCAGCTTGAGAACTTAATCGAGTTTGCTTTAAGAACATCGACTTTGGAAATTCTGGCCTGATGTTGGCTATTTCTGTTTTAGTGGGTATAAATCATAGAATCCTAGACCTTGGCCTGTCCTCAGAGGTTAAGGAGAACAATTTACCTCCCTCCTTTAACTTTTTGAATCTTAACGTTTACGCTCATTCAATAATTACCGTCCGACCCCCCTGATAATTACCTTCAACTGCGACCATTTAAATCGATAAACATTACAAAATGTGCCAAACCCATCATTTTGCGCAAATGTGAATATTTAATTGGATGGAAATATTTTAAAAGCTAAAAACCAACATGGATATTATCAAAAAACAAATCTCGAATTCTGCCCAGCCTCGTCCTAGTGCTGAGGTGCGACACTCAGCCTTCTGTAAAGCGTCCATCTTGGTACCGCACGACATTGTGCAAACTGGAACGATACAAAATCAACCCGGGGCCAACCGTTCTCGGGGGAAGAAACAGAAAGGCCCTGAGTGAATTCAGTGAAAACAGGGAAAGCCTGTGGCTTTGACAAGGTATCCCCAGAAGCACGGCAGCACCTGGGGAAGACACGCAGCTGGCATTGGCCGGCCGTCGTCATGTCACTCGCCGCGCGTGATGCCCACGAGGTGGCGGAAAGCCAAGGAGAGGAGACCAGCGTCAGCACCCAGCTCTCAGCAGGGTCACTCCTGGGCTGTGGCTACGAACTCCCACGGAGACTCCCGCCCAGGGCAGACAGCTTTGGCGTGGCGATCCGGCAGATTTCCGACCAAAGCGAGGCACCGGTGACCAAGTGCTGGCCCTCGCTACGAGCGCTGAGAATGGGTTGCAAGAGAAGACGAAGACCGGGGCTGTCTTTTTGTGACCCGACAGCAGCCGGTGACAGCGGCCGGCTGACAAGATATCACGAGTTCTCCCTCGACGATGGGTTGTCCTCGTGGCATCTGAGCTGATGCTCCGAGGTAGGTGTTTCCAGGTGGCTCCGACAAAGCGCCTGGAGACTCCCGACAGCCAGACTCTCCAAGGCCGGGTCTAACGCCTCCACCACGGACCTGCCGACACCATCTCCAGCCGGCTCGCGTCCGCTGACGACGCCTGCTTGGCCTCACGGGACCGTGACTTGCAGGAGGCTGAGGAGGACCCTGAAGAGGCGTTGGGCGGCCACCCGAGGCTGGTGCGAGAAATAGGCCAATGCCCGGGGTGGGAGACGTGCCCAGCACCGAGGGCAGCAGGACACCTAGCCGGAGGGGGGTGCGCACCCCCATCCGCAGCAGCTCACCGGGGTGGACGGGCTGGGAGGGAGCCCCAGCCGCTCCCGGGAACTCCCACACCAAGGACCTGGCTCCGGCTCCCCCGGTGCCTCGGGAGCCAGCAGAGCACGGTCAGGTGGGGCTGGGCCAAGGCCGACCGCGCCCACGGCACCCCGGACAGCCCACAGTGCATGCGGACGATGCGCTTCACGCTGGACACGGCAGACTCGGAGCCCACTGAGGGGCTCAAGACCACTTTGCATTTCCGCCCCCTAAAGTTTGCCTTGCCCAAGCGTAATCGTTAGCTAGCTTAATATTGGCTCAAAACGTCCCAGCAGACAGTGACTCCCCATCCAGCCGGGGGGCGTCCTGTGGGTCCCGCAAGGGTCCGTTCTTGGCCCTCCACGAATTCGTATTTTTCTCGGCGACTCGGGAGAAAACATCAGAGCATGACGGATAAAACGTGCCGACGACCCAAACCCCAGCAGAGCGGGAACGGGCAAAGAGACAGGGCCCCGATCCCGAGCGGTCCGGTGGGTCGCAGGGGAGCTGGGCCGGAGCCAACAATCTGCGTGTCAGTCCGGCTCCGTGTCAACGTCTCCCTCGAGCAGAGCGTGGCGGCCGCAGGGCCAGGCCGGGGGACGCTGCCCCGGGACACAGACTGCGGGTGATGGTGCAGACTCAGCCGGACGGGAGCCGCCGTGGCGACGCCGGGGCAAAGGGCGAATGCCGTCCCGGGGTGCTGGCGGGGGGTCTCGGGTAGGAGCCGGGAGGGGATTATCCCGCGGCGGGATCCTGGCTCCCGTTCTGGTGCCCGCGATTCGAGGGGGGTGTGGGTCCATCGGGGAGGACCCCGAGGACGATGAAGGGGTTAGAAAACCGGCCTCGGAGCGAGACCCCCCAGGAGCTCGGTCGATTTGCTGAGCACGGCCGGCGAAGGGGGGACGTGTCTCCAGCTGGAGGCACCGACCGGGAACCAAAAATCCCCCGGGGTCCTCAGGCCGGCAGGGGATCGAACCCCAGCCTGGCCAGGAGCTGGCAGAGCCAGCCTGGGAACAAGGCGTCAGCTTGTGGCCGGAGGGGAATGATCCAGGGGGGCGATTTCCCCAGGGCTGTGGGGCTGCTCCCGCCCTGGCCAGGGGTACATCCCGCCAGGTGGGGGTCAGCAGGGGGGCCGCTCTCTGGCTCGGGCTAGGCACCAAGCTGGCCATCGAGGGCTGGAATCGATGAACGTATGAAAATCCACCCCCTCGCCCCCCATCACTGCTCCCCCACCTGTTCTCCCATCGTCCCCTGCTCCCCCCACCCCATCACTGCTCCCCCAACCTCTTCTCCCGTCGTCCCCTCTCCCCCCGCCCCATCACTGCTCCCCCGACCTCTTCTCCCGTCGTCCCCTCTCCCCCCGCCCCATCACTGCTCCCCCGACCTCTTCTCCCATCGTCCCCTGCTCCCCCCACCCCATCACTGCTCCCCACACCTCTTCTCCCGTCGTCTCCTGCTCCCCCCACCCCATCACTGCTCCCCACACCTCTTCTCCCGTCGTCTCCTGCTCCCCCCACCCCATCACTGCTCCCCACACCTCTTCTCCCGTCGTCCCCTCTCCCCCTGCCCCTTCACTGCTCCCCCCACCTCTTCTCCCATCGTCCCCTGCTCCCCCCACCCCATCACTGCTCCCCACACCTCTTCTCCCGTCGTCCCCTCTCCCCCTGCCCCTTCACTGCTCCCCCCACCTCTTCTCCCATCATCCTCTGCTCCCCCCACCCCATCACTGCTCCCCCAACCTCTTCTCCCGTCGTCCCCTCTCCCCCCGCCCCATCACTGCTCCCCCGACCTCTTCTCCCATCGTCCCCTGCTCCCCCCACCCCATCACTGCTCCCCACACCTCTTCTCCCGTCGTCTCCTGCTCCCCCCACCCCATCACTGCTCCCCCCACCTCTTCTCCCGTCGTCCCCTCTCCCCCCTGCCCCTTCACTGCTCCCCCCACCTCTTCTCCCATCGTCCCCTGCTCCCCCCACCCCATCACTGCTCCCCACACCTCTTCTCCCGTCGTCCCCTCTCCCCCCACCCCATCACTGCTCCCCACACCTCTTCTCCCGTCGTCTCCTGCTCCCCCCACCCCATCACTGCTCCCCACACCTCTTCTCCCGTCGTCCCCTCTCCCCCTGCCCCTTCACTGCTCCCCCACCTGTTCTCCCATCATCCCCTGCTCCCCCACCCCATCACTGCTCCCCACACCTCTTCTCCCGTCGTCTCCTGCTCCCCCCGCCCCATCACTGCTCCCCACACCTCTTCTCCCGTCGTCCCCTCTCCCCCTGCCCCTTCACTGCTCCCCCCACCTCTTCTCCCATCATCCTCTGCTCCCCCCACCCCATCACTGCTCCCCCGACCTCTTCTCCCATCGTCCCCTGCTCCCCCCACCCCATCACTGCTCCCCACACCTCTTCTCCCGTCGTCCCCTCTCCCCCCACCCCATCACTGCTCCCCCGACCTCTTCTCCCGTCGTCCCCTCTCCCCCCACCCCATCACTGCTCCCCCCACCTCTTCTCCCATCATCCTCTGCTCCCCTCGCCCCCTTCACTGCTCCCCCCACCTCTTCTCCCATCATCCCCTGCTCCCCTCGCCCCCTTCAATGCTCCCCCCTCCTCTTCTCCCATCATCCTCTGCTCCCCCCGCCCCCTTCACTGTTCCCCGCACCTCTTCTCCCATCATCCCCTGCTCCCCCCACACCTCCACCCCCATCTACCCACACACAATCCCGCCATACCCACTCGCTGCCCCACGTCCCGTCTCCATCCATGTTCTGTCCCCCCATCCCTCCATGCCCTCCCCTACACATGCCCACCCACCCATTCATCACTCACTGTCCCCCCCACACCCCATTCCTGGTGCCCCATCTGCCCCCTCCCCACTCATCTGCCCCCTCCCCACTCCCCCCACACCCCATTCCCCATCCCCCCCACCTCATTCCTGCTCCCCCAGCACCTGCCCCCTCCCCCATCCCCACTCCCCCACCACCCCATTCCTGCCCCCCCAGCCGTCCCCTGCCCCATCCCCACTCCCCCACCACCCCATTCCTGACCCCCCAGCCGTCCCCTGCCCCATCCCCACTCCCCCACCACCCCATTCCTGACCCCCCAGCCGTCCCCTGCCCCATCCCCACTCCCCCACCACCCCATTCCTGACCCCCCAGCCGTCCCCTGCCCCATCCCCACTCCCCCACCACCCCATTCCTGCGCCCCAGCCGTCCCCTGCCCCATCCCCACTCCCCCACCACCCCATTCCTGACCCCCCAGCCGTCCCCTGCCCCATCCCCACTCCCCCACCACCCCATTCCTGCCCCCCAGCCCCTCTCACCTGTTTTCTCGGAGCTCATCTTGCGGGGGTTGGCTCCGCTCGTCTCTTCTGCGAAGCAGCCGGGCGGCGGGGGGGGGGGGGAACTAGCGGCAGCAGCTGCAGCGTCACCGCCTCCCCCCCCCCGAACCGAGCTGGGACCCGGATCCCCCCCCGCCCCCCCAGAGCCCGAGCTGCCGAGACAGGGACCCGCCAGGCAGAGACACGAGGCGTGAACAACGCGTCCCCCTCCCGCCCCGCCGCCCCCCCCAGCCCTGCCGGAGCCCCTCACTCCCGACCCCCAGCCCTGCCCGACCCGCAGCCCCCCCGCTCCCTGGGGCCCCTCACTCCCGCCCCGCAGCCCCCTGCACCCCACAGCCCTGCCGGGGTCCCCCACTCCCGACCCCCAGCCCCCTGCTCCCCTCACTCCTGCCCCAGAGCCCTGCCCAACCCGCAGCCCCCCCGCTCCCTGGGGCCCCTCACTCCCGCCCCGCAGCCCCCTGCACCCCGCAGCCCTGCCGGGGTCCCCCACTCCCGACCCCCAGCCCCCTGCTCCCCTCACTCCTGCCCCACAGCCCCCCCCCAGCCCTGCCCAACCCGCAGCCCCCCCGCTCCCTGGGGCCCCTCACTCCCGCCCCGCAGCCCTGCCGGGGTCCCCCACTCCCGAACCCCAGCCCCTGCTAGCCCAGCCCTGAGGTCTCTGGGTGCAGTGAGGCGTGTGAAAGTTGGGGGCTCGTTGTTTCACACCTGCAGGTGATGAGCTGAGACCCACACAGCTCATGACACTGGTGGTTTGTGTCCTCGTATAGGGTTCCCCTGGCAATCAGGCCTGCCCCATTGCCCCAGGGCGGCTCTAGAGAGCAGCAGGGACCCTACGCTAACGAACCGGGGGAGCACGAGACCATCGCTCCCCGCTAACGAACTGGAAAGAGAGGGTTGGGGGGGTCACTGCGCCCCTGGGAAGGGGAGAGTCATGGGGGTCACTAGAAGGCACCCTCAGGAAAGGGAGGCTCGGGGTGTCCCTGGGGGCACTGCACCCCCAGGACAGTGGGATCGGGGGTCCCTAGGGGTGCTAGTGAAGGGGGGTGCAGGGGTTCACTAGGAGGCAACATGCCCCTGGGAAGAGGAGGTTCAGAAGCATCACTGGGGGTGCTGCACGCCAGGAAGGGGAGGAACAGGGGGGGCACTGTGCAGCCAGGAAGTGGGGGTTCAGGGGGTGATGGGGGGTGCTGCACCCCTGGGAAGGTGTGACGAAGTGGGACTGTTCTTAATGTTTCCTCTGAATAGTGTGGGGGTGCCTCAGTTTCCCCTAGGCAGTTCTTAAGTATCTAGGTGGTGGGGTAAGGGTGTATGATCATTGCAGAGCCCTAGAGGGCCGGTGTGTGCAGGGGTCTGGACACAGAGAATGGCCGACACCCTGTTTCCTGGCCACTGATGGCCTGGCCCTTCCCCCCTGCCAGGTGAGAGCTGAAGGGTTGGAGAACAAAGGAATCAGGTGACCACCTGGCCCGGGAAAGGGACAAAGCCCAGAGGAGGAGGGGCTGGAGGGAGTTTCAGTTTGGGGCTGGCTGGGGCATGGAGTGAAGGGCAGACGTGGTTGTCTGGCTCACTGCTCCCCAAAATGGACCCAGCTGAGGGGTCCCGTTCTCTGCACCTGCAAGCTCTGTGTTAGACCATGTTCCTGTCGGCTAATAAACCTTCTGTTTTACTGGCTGGCTGAGAGTCCCGTCTGACTGCGGAGTTGGGGGGCAGGACCCTCTGGCCCCCCCAGGACCCCGCCTGAGCGGACTCGCTGTGGGAAGCACACAGAGGGGCAGAGGAGGCTGAATGCTCCGAGGTCAGACCCAGGAAGGGGGAAGCCGGGTGAGCTGTGTGTCCTGCAGACAGGCTGCTCCCCGAGAGGAGACTCCCCCAGAGTCCTGCCCGGCTTCCTGGGGAGCAGTTCCAGAGCATCGCCCGGGGACCCCAGGACAGGAGGGGGCATTCGGGGGGGTCCCACACTCAGAGCTGACACCACAAAGCTACAAATGGCACCATGATTTTTATTCATTTTCCGTCGTCAGAAAATAAGTTAGATTTGTCTCCCCCTTGCCTGGGTGAAGGGGGATGCTGCCCCCGCCCAGAGGGAACTCTGGGTAAGGAGGGGAGCGGGCACAGCAGGGGGTTGTGGGTAAGGAGGGGAGCGGGCACAGCAGGGGATTGTGGGTAAGGAGCGAGCGGGCACAGCAGGGGATTGTGGGTAGGATGGCAGAGGACGCATAGGGGATTCTGGGTAAGGAGCGAGCGGGCACAGAAGGGGATGTTGGGTAATGGGGGCAGAGGGGGGTGGGTAAGGGGGCTGCAGAGGAGCACGTGGCGGGGGGCCATCAGGGCTGCCCCTCCACATCCCCGCCCCCCCGGGCTCTCCCCCAGCAGGCGGGCCAGCTGGTCCAGGACCCGGTGCAGGGCGCGGGCCAGGCGCCGGGCGTGGGTCTCGTGGCAGCAGTTGAAGGCCGTGATGGCGAAGTTGACGTGGGCGTCCAGCGGGTTGTAGCAGACCCCGTAGCCGTCCGGCACCTGCGGCCCGTAGACCATCAGGCAGTCGGAGCGCGAAGACACCTGGGGGGTGGCGGGGGGGAGAGCGGGGTGAGGGGGCGGCCACCCCAAGTCCCCTCCCCTGCCCACACCCGAACCTGAACCCCCACCGCCGATGACCTCCAGTGAGGGGGCAGGATGAGCCCACCGCAGCCCCCGGTGAAGGGACTCCCCCCCCACACCTGGGGGGCAGGGGTCCACAGCTGCCTGGTGAGCAGCCATCGGTGGATGGCACCAGCACAGGGGGTAGCTGGGGGGCAGGGGGGGCACAGACCTGCCTGGTAACCAGCACGTAGTGATGGCGTAGGGGCGCTGTGGGGTGGGTAAGAGTTAGTTAGGGGGGCACCGTGAGGCGGGTGAGGATTAGTTGGGGGGCACCATGGGGCAGGGGTCAGTCGGTGGGCGCTATGGAGCCGAACCTGGCCGGTGAACAGCCGGCAGTGCGTGGCGATGGCGTAGGGGCACCGGGGGGCGGGCGAGGGGTTCGTTGGGGGGTTTGTGGGGGGGCGCCGGGGGGGGCGAGGGGTTCGTGGGGGGGGGCGCCGGGGGCCCGTACCTGCCCGGTGAGCAGCCGGCAGTGTGTGGCGATGGCGTAGGGGCAGCGACTCTGAGATAGCGCGTTGCAGCGGGGGGTGGGGCGAGGGCGTTCGTTTGGGGGGGTTCGTGGGGGGGCCGCCGGGGGGGCGAGGGGGTTCGTGGGGGGGCGGCCGGGGGCCCGTACCTGCCCGGTGAGCAGCCGGCAGTGTGTGGCGATGGCGTAGGCCGTGTCCATGAAGATCCCCGGCAGCCGCTGTGCCCGTCCCCCGATGGCCGCCAGCTTCAGCCCCAGCAGGTGCCGGTCGATGCCCTGCCCGGCCAGCACCTGGGGGGAGAGGTCACAGCCCGGACGCCTGGGTCCCGGCCTCCCGCCTCCCACCACCTGGGGAGAGGGTCCCAGCCCGGACGCCGGGGTCCCAGCCCTGCGGGGGATGGGGGTTTCTCTCACCTGTTCGGTCCTGCGCGCCTCTGAGATTCCACGGCCGCCTGCAGCAGGGACCGCGTCTCCTCGTCCTGGGGGGCCGGGGGGAGCCGGGGTCAGAATGGGGTGTGCTGGGGGCCAGGGGTACGGGCAGGGTGTGTGGGGAACTGCAGGGTGGGGGGACTCGTGCAAGGTGCGGAACACAGGGGGCCGTGGGGGGGACAGGATACCTGCCTGTGGGGCTCCGTGGGAGGGCAGTGGGGTGGGTTGTGGGGGGGCCAGTTACCTGTCCGCGGGACGCAGGGGGGGACGTGGGGGGCCCGGTTACCTGGCCGTGGGGCGCATCCATGGCCCGTGCCAGGCACAGCACCGGGGGGGCCGCGGGGGGGGGCCGGTTACCCTGGCCATGGGGGCGCGTCCATGGCCCGTGCCAGGGCGCAGCACCGGGGGGGGCCCGCGGGGGTGGGGGCAGGGGGGGCCGGTTACCTGGCCCGTGGGGGCGCGTCCATGGCCCGTGCCAGGACTCTGAGATAGCGCCAGCCGCAGCACCGGGGGGGCCGCGGGGGGGGGGCGGGGGGGGGGCGGTTACCTGGCCGTGGGGCGCGTCCATGGCCCGTGCCAGGCGCAGCACCGGGGGGGGCCGTGGGGGGGGGGGGCAGGGGGGGGCCGGTTACCTGGCCGTGGGGCGCGTCCATGGCCCGTGCCAGGCGCAGCACCGGGGGGGGCCGCGGGGGGGGCCGCGGGGGGGGCCGGTTACCTGGCCGTGGGGCGCGTCCATGGCCCGTGCCAGGCGCAGCACCGGGGGGGCCGCGGGGGGGGCAGGGGGGGCCGGTTACCTGGCCGTGGGGCGCGTCCATGGCCCGTGCCAGGCGCAGCACCGGGGGGGGCCGCGGGGGGGGGCAGGGGGGGCCGGTTACCTGGCCGTGGGGCGCGTCCATGGCCCGTGCCAGGCGCAGCACCGGGGGGGCCGCGGGGGGGCCGCGGGGGGGGCCGGTTACCTGGCCGTGGGGCGCGTCCATGGCCCGTGCCAGGCGCAGCACCGGGGGGGCCGCGGGGGGGGGCCGGTTACCTGGCCGTGGGGCGCGTCCATGGCCCGTGCCAGGCGCAGCACCGGGGGGACCGCGGGGGGGGGCCGGTTACCTGGCCGTGGGGCGCGTCCATGGCCCGTGCCAGGCGCAGCACCGGGGGGGGCCGCGGGGGGGGCAGGGGGGGGGCCGGTTACCTGGCCGTGGGGCGCGTCCATGGCCCGTGCCAGGCGCAGCACCGGGGGGGCCGCGGGGGGGGGGGCAGGGGGGGCCGGTTACCTGGCCGTGGGGCGCGTCCATGGCCCGTGCCAGGCGCAGCACCGGGGGGGCTGCGGGGGGGCCGCGGGGGGGGGGGCCCAGGGGGGGCCGGTTACCTGGCCGTGGGGCGCGTCCATGGCCCGTGCCAGGCGCAGCACCGGGGGGGGCTGCGGGGGGGCCGCGGGGGGGGGGCAGGGGGGGCCGGTTACCTGGCCGTGGGGCGCGTCCATGGCCCGTGCCAGGCGCAGCACCGGGGGGGCCGCGGGGGGGGGCAGGGGGGGCCGGTTACCTGGCCGTGGGGCGCGTCCATGGCCCGTGCCAGGCGCAGCACCGGGGGGGGCCGCGGGGCGCACGGCGTCCGTCCGGCCCTGGTGGAAGCGCCGCAGGGACACCACCTCGCTGGTGGCACAGAGCGAGCCGTGGGTCCTAGGGGGAGACGGGGGTCAGCCCCCACACGGCCGTGCCCCACACGGCCCCCCCCCCACTGCCCACCCACCCCCCAGCCTGGCCCCCCGGGGCCCCTCCCTCCCCTGCCCTCGGCCCCTCCCGCCCCTACCCCCAGCCCCCCAGCCCCTCCCTCCCCTGCGCCTCCCGCCCGGCCCCCCGGCCCCTCCCGCCCGGCCCCTCACCTGTAGTAGGCCAGCTGCAGCGCCACCTGGAAGAGGGAGTCGGGGCGCAGCCCCCAGCGCTTGGGGAGCCCCTGCCCGAACCCCCGGTAGGTGAAACAGCTGATGTCCAGGTCCGTGATCAGGCTGGGGGGAGAGAGATGTTAGATGGGGGGCTGGGACCCTCCGCCCCCCAATACACCCTCCCCACCCCTCTGCCCCATCCTGACCCCCTGCTCCCCAATAGCCCCCCGCCGCTCCCCAACTTTCCCCTCCCCCTTTGAACCCCCATCCTCTCCCCGCACCGGGCCCCCCAGGCCCCCCCGGCTCTCACATGTCCAGGTTCTGTTTGGCTCGCTCGATGTCCCACTGGATCTCGGGGGTGATGTAGAAATACAGCTTGGGGGGCAGGGGCAGGGGCGTCATGGGGGCGCGCGCCGTGTCGGGGTCCTTGCTGCCGGAGACCCCAGGGTCAGACAGGAGGATCCCCCCAAAATCACCATGCTGGGGGCACGACACTGCACCCCAAAAACAGCCTCCCCAGGTAGGATATTCTGCCCTCCCGCCCCCACAACTTCCCTCCCCTTCCCAAGGCAGACAGTCCCGCCCCTTTCCCCACCCCCCAGGCAGGAAGTCCCGCCCCTTTCCCCATTCCCAAAACAGGAAGTTCCGCTCCATGCGCTCACCAGTCTACTCCAGCCCCACAGAGGTGGTACAGGGGATCTCTCACCCCAATTCCACCTCCCCCCACATGCTTCCCATTTTGGGGTCCCCCACTGCAGGACAAAAATGGGGGATCTGGGGCTGCTGCTCCCTGAGACTGGGCCTCCAATTACCCCCCCACCAGTTCAGAGGCTCCCCAACACAGGGGTAATTTGGGGTACAGGGAATGCCACCCCATAGGGAAGGGTGAACCCCCTCACCCCATCTTGGGGAGCCCCAACATTGGCACAGTTGGGGTACTGCCTTGTGGGGGAGATGAAACCCCCAAATCTCCTCCTTCTCTCCATTATAAGAGAATCCCTAATTCAGAAGAATATTCGGGGGCTGCTTTATAGGGAGATGTGACCCCAAATCCTCTGTTCTATTGGGTCCCCCCAGGCTGGCCCTGTGGGATTGATCAGGGGGTCACAGGTCTGGGGACACCCCGAATGTCCTAGTTTAGGGGTTACCAGTAATCGAGGACATGGTCGATGATGGTGGCTATGGGGGCCCCGTCGGCCACGGCCTGTTCATACAGCACCCCGCAAACGCCATCCTCCCCCACAATGAACTGGGGGCAGGGAACAAGAGAGAGAAAGAAGGCGCATGAGGGTCAGGCCAGGTCCACAAGACAGGAAATCCCACCTCTCCCCTTCCACCGTATCCCCAAACAGGAAGTCCCGCCTCTTTACTTGTACAAAACAGGAAGTCCCACCTCCCTATACACAGTCCCACCCTTGCAGCCCAAACTAGGAAATCCCACCTCCCTCTCTACATTTTCTTCAGCGCCCGAAATTAGGAAGTCCCGCCCCCACCCAGCACTCCAACACAGGAAGTCCCGCCCCCCTTGCTCCCAAAGCAGGAAGTCCCGCCCCCGCCTCACCTGCAGGGTCTTGTCGAACCAGCGGTTGCCGCTGTTGGAGTAGCTGCCGCCCCCGTGCAGCATCTGGGCGGCGACGCGGCTGGGGTAGCGCTCGTCCGACACCTTCAGCACCGGGGCGTCGAGGCAGACGGTGAAGAGGCTGCGCTGGATGCACCGGGCCGACTCCCGGTTCAGCCGGTCTGGGGGCGGGGTCACCGGACGGGTCAGCCCCTCCCCCAAGCAGGATTTGAACCCAGATCCTCCCTGCTTTGGGGTCCTGCCCTTGTTACACCCCATTCACTGCTGTCCCCCGGGCGACGGGGTCCCCCTTCAGCCCCTTCCAAAGCAGGAAGTCCCGCCTCCTTTCCCCCTCCCCGTTACGTCTGGAGATATACCTGGAGCCCCAGCCAGGTCTCCCAGGCCCGGGCCCCCCCTCCACCTCTCATGAGGGTGCGGCAGGCCTGGCCCAGCTTTTGGGGTCCCCAGGACCCCCATGCCCCTCACAAGGGTCCCCCGTACCTCTCATGAGGGTGCTGTAGGCCTGGCCCCAGGTGTGCCGGTGGTCCCCAGTCAGCACCCCCAGCGGCTCCTTGTCCGTCTTCCACGACAGCCCCCGGACACGCTGCAGCTGCAAGTGCAGCTGGTCCACGGTGAGGGGGGTCCCATCGCTGTTGTACACCTCCAGCTGGAAAAAACTGGGGGGCCGGGAGTCGGGTCAGCCCCCCAGCCCCGACCCAGACACCCGGCAAACGCCCCCTTTCCCCACATACAGCTCAGAACCCCTCAGCAGTCAGCTAGCCCCACTCCCTACGTGGGCACCCCCCAGTTGCCCCCACCCCGGGAACCCCAGACTCTGAGGGGGAGGTGCGGGGGGGACATACCTGGGCAGAGCGGGACTTGGGGGTGTCACTTGAGGGGGCTCTGGGGGGCACGTTTCCCAGGGGGTCCCAGGGCAGGGACAGTTTTGGGGGCCGGGTCGGGGCCCCGGGAGTACCTGGAAGTTGCGGACGACGGTGATGAAAGTGGGGGCCCGGCGCCCCGGGGGGGGCAGCAGGAGCCCGTCATGCTTGGGGCCGGGCAGGCGGCAGGAGGCGAAGAGGCGGCTGTACTGGGCCATGCACTGGGGGTGCCCCCCCCGGTACTCCACCAGCAGAGCCTGCCTGGGGGGGGGGTACGTGAGACACACGGGGCAGAGCAACCCCCCCAGTCCCGCCCCGCATCGCCCCCTCCCTCACCCCCAGGGCCCCCCCAGTCCCCTCCCCGCATCGCCCCCTCCCTCACCCGCAGGGCCCCCCCAGTCCCCTCCCCGCATCGTCCCCTCACTGCATCGCCCGCTCCCTCACCCCAAGAGCCCCCCCCAGTCCCCTCCCCGCATCGTCCCCTCCCCGCATCGCCCCCTCCCTCATCCCCAGGGCCCCCCCAGTCCCCTCCCCGCATCGCCCCTCCCTCACCCCCAGGGCCCCCCCAGTCCCCTCCCCGCATCATCCCCTCCCTGCATCGCCCGCTCCCTCACCCCAAGAGCCCCCCCCAGTCCCCTCCCCGCATCGTCCCCTCCCCGCATCGCCCGCTCCCTCACCCCAAGAGCCCCCCCCCAGTCCCCTCCCCGCATCGCCCCCTCCCTCACCCCCAGGGCCCCCCCAGTCCCCTCCCCGCATCGTCCCCTCCCTGCATCGCCCCCTCCCTCACCCCCAGGGCCCCCCCAGTCCCCTCCCCGCATCGTCCCCTCCCTGCATCGCCCCCTCCCTCACCCCCAGGGCCCCCCCAGTCCCCTCCCCGCATCGCCCCCTCCCTCACCCCCAGGGCCCCCCCCAGTCCCCTCCCCGCATCGCCCCCTCCCTCACCCCCAGGGCCCCCCCGTCCTGCATCGCCCCCTCCCTCACCCGCAGGGCCCCCCAGTCCCGCCCCGCATCGCCCCCCCTCACCCCCAAGAGCCTCCCCTACCGCCTGGATCCCATATAGCCCCTCCCCTCCCCCTCCCACCAAACTCTGATATCTAGTCCCCCAATAGAACCCCCCTTCTCCCAACCCTCCCCCGCTGCGGGGGGGGGGGGTCAGGCACTTACTGATCAATCTTAGCCTTGAAATCCAGCACCCCTGCGATGAGCTTCGCTGCAAACCTGGGGGGGGGCGGGAGGGGAGTCACAGATCCACCGGTGCCCCTCACTCCCGACCCGCAGCCCCCTGCCAGCCCATCCCTGGGCTTCCCCCACCCTGCCGGTGCCCCTCACTCCCGACCCACAGCCCCCTGCCAGCCCAGCCCTGGGTTTCCCCCACCCCTGCCGGTGCCCCTCACTCCCGACCCACAGCCCCCTGCCAGCCCAGCCTGGGTTTCCCCCACCCTGCCGGTGCCCCTCACTGCCGACCCGCAGCCCCCTGCCAGCCCAGCCCTGGGTTTCCCCCACCCTGCCGGTGCCCCTCACTGCCGACCCGCAGCCCCCTGCCAGCCCATCCCTGGGCTTCCCCCACCCTGCCGGTGCCCCTCACTCCCGACCCACAGCCCCCTGCCAGCCCATCCCTGGGTTTCCCCCACCCTGCCGGTGCCCCTCACTCCCGACCCACAGCCCCCTGCCAGCCCATCCCTGGGTTTCCCCCACCCTGCCGGTGCCCCTCACTCCCGACCCACAGCCCCCTGCCAGCCCATCCCTGGGTTTCCCCCACCCTGCCGGTGCCCCTCACTCCCCACCCACAGCCCCCCTGCCAGCCCATCCCTGGGCTTCCCCCACCCTGCCGGTGCCCCTCACTCCCGACCCACAGCCCCCTGCCAGCCCAGCCCTGGGTTTCCCCCACCCTGCCGGTGCCCCTCACTGCCGACCCGCAGCCCCCTGCCAGCCCAGCCCTGGGTTTCCCCCACCCTGCCGGTGCCCCTCACTGCCGACCCGCAGCCCCCTGCCAGCCCATCCCTGGGCTTCCCCCACCCTGCCGGTGCCCCTCACTCCCGACCCACAGCCCCCTGCCAGCCCATCCCTGGGTTTCCCCCACCCTGCCGGTGCCCCTCACTCCCGACCCACAGCCCCCTGCCAGCCCATCCCTGGGCTTCCCCCACCCTGCCGGTGCCCCTCACTCCCAACCCACAGCCCCCTGCCAGCCCATTCCTGGGCTCCGCCTCCCCGATACCCACCGGAGCTGCCCCCTCCAGTCGCTGTAGTCCTGTTTGGGGAGCACGACGGCCGGGCTGGAGTGGACGGTGAGGGGTAAGCGGCTCTCCAGATACGCGCTCTGCACCCACCAATCCGAGAGCTGGGGGTGGGGGGCGGGGAGGACAGACCAGGGTTAGAATCGGGGCTGGGGGTCATGGGGCCTTTGACCTGAGCTCCCCCTGTTGCTCCTCCCCCCCAGGCTGAGACCTGGCACAACCTCATTGCACTGATGGGGCTGAGCAGCATCACCACCAGGGAGCGCTGTCCCGGGACAGCCCTCCCAGCCAGGTCCCTCCCATCCCCTTCCGCCTGGGTCTCCTGCCCCGGATGCCGGGGTTCCCACCCCGTGTTCCCCGCAAAAAGCTCCAGGGACCCTCACAGGACTCCTGGGTTCCCCCACCTTTCACCCCTCCCCCCAAACTCCTGGGTTCTGCCTGCTCCCAGCCCTGCCCAGGACTCCTGGGTTCCCCACCCAGCTCCCTAACCCCCGGACGCCTGGGTTCCCCCCAGCTCTACCCAGTTCTCCATGCGGGCGGCTCTGCGCTCCAGCTGGGCCTGCAGCCGCGCCCCCTCCCCGCCAGGCGCCCCGAACTCCTGCACCAGCTGCCGGTTTCCTCCAGCTCCTCGGGCGTGACCAGCACCTCCAGCGAGCGCAGGTACCGCTCCAGCGTCTGGGCCAGCGGGGGCACGGGCTGCCGGGGCAGCGGGAAGGACGAGGCCAGGCCTCGCGCCGGGGGCCGCTGCGGGACAGGAAAGGCTGGAAGGCACCAAGGACAAGGGGCACCCGCCGCCCTGGGGCAACTGCAACTGCCCCCGGGAAGTCTCCAGTGCACTGGCTGGAACCCGGCAACCCGCAGCCCCCCCCGGGCTCCCCCCGGCCGGCCGGCCCCCCCGGGCTCCCCCCGGCCCCCCCCCGGCAACCCGCGGCCCCCCGGGCTCCCCCCGGCCGGCCGGCCCCCCCGGGCTCCCCCCGGCCCTCCCCGGGCTCCCCCCGGCAACCCGCAGCCCCCCCGGGGCTCCCCCCGGCAACCCGCAGCCCCCCCGGGGCTCCCCCCGGCCCCCCCCGGCAACCCGCAGCCCCCCCGGGCTCCCCCCGGCCCCCCCCGGCAACCCGCGGCCCCCCCGGGCTCCCCCCGGCCCCCCCCCGCAACCCGCGGCCCCCCCGGGCTCCCCCCGCCCCCCCCCGGCAACCCGCGGCCCCCCCCGGGCTCCCCCGGCCCCCCCCGGCAACCCGCGGCCCCCCCGGGGCTCCCCCCGGCCGCCCGCTCGCTAAGTGGGGGTGCCGCGACCCTCCACCTCAGCGGCGGGGTTGCAGAGGCAGCGGGGGACCCCGGCCAGCTGCAGCCGCCTGCCGGGGGGGGTCCCCGCCGCCGTGAACCTGCCATGGGGACCGCTGGCAAGGTGGGGGGGTCCCGCTCCCAAAGCGGCCAAGGCAACAGCCCCCCCCCCGCCCCCCCGGGCCCGAGTTGCGGGCGTCAAGGCTGCGGCTGCAGCAAACCCCTGGCGGTGGCCGCTCCGCAAAAGCGCCCGCGGGGGCCCCGCAAAGCCGCCCCCCCCCCGCAGGTTTGCAGCCCAGCAGCTGTTTGCAACGGGCCCCCCCCCGCCGCCCCCGCCCACTCACCGGGGCGCGCGACCCCGCAGCTCGCCAGGGCTGCAAGAGGAACCTCCAGCGCCCCATGCCCGGGGCGGGGGGGGGCGGCTCGGCCCGGGGGGGGCGGCCCTGACCCGGCTGCAATCCGCGGGCAGGAAGCCGACGCCACTGCGGGGCCTGGTTGCGGGGGCGGGCCGGCAGGAGGCGCTGCTGCAAAGACCCTCCGGGGCGCCCCTCCCCCAACGCAGCCCTCAACGGGGGGAGGGCGGGGCACCCGGACGCCTGGGTTCTCTCCCCAGCGGGGGGAGGGGAGGGGAGGGGAGGGGCAGCTAGTGGGTTGGAGCGGGGGCGGGGGCTGGGAGCCAGGACACCTGGGTTCTCTCTCCAGCTGGGCCGCAGACCGTCTTTGGGACTTTGGCCCAATCACGGAATCACTCCCTGCCTCAGTTTCCCCAAGTGGGGATAATGATCCTTCCTGTGTCTAGTGAGACTGCGAGCTCCTGGGCTCAGGGGACCAGCTCTCACTGAGTCACACCCCGGCGCGACGGGGCCCTGATCCCGGCCAGAGGCTGTACAGCGCCCGGCGCGACGGGGCCCTGATCCCGGCCAGAGTCTGTACAGCGCCCAGCGCGACGGGGCCCTGATCCCGGCCAGAGTCTGTACAGCGCCCGGCGCGACGGGGCCCTGATCCCGGCCAGAGTCTGTACAGCACCTGGCATGACGGGGCCCTGATCCTGGCCAGAGTCTGTACAGCACCCGGCGTGACGGGGCCCTGATCCCGGCCAGAGTCTGTACAGCGCCCAGCGCGACGGGGCCCTGATCCCGGCCAGAGTCTGTACAGCACCCGGCATGACGGGGCCCTGATCCCGGCCAGAGTCTGTACAGCGCCCGGCGCGACGGGGCCCTGATCCCGGCCAGAGTCTGTACAGCGCCCGGCGCGACGGGGCCCTGATCCCGGCCAGAGTCTGTACAGCGCCCGGCGCGACGGGGCCCTGATCCCGGCCAGAGTCTGTACAGCGCCCGGCGCGACGGGGCCCTGATCCCGGCCAGAGTCTGTACAGCGCCCGGCGCGACGGGGCCCTGATCCCGGCCAGAGTCTGTACAGCGCCGGGCGCGACGGGGCCCTGATCCCGGCCAGAGTCTGTACAGCGCCGGGCGCGACGGGGCCCTGATCCCGGCCAGAGGCTGTACAGCACCTGGCATGACAGGGCCCTGATCCCAGCCAGAGTCTGTACAGCACCTGGCGCAACGGGGCCCTGATCCCAGCCAGAGTCTGTACAGCACCTGGCGCGACGGGGCCCTGATCTTGGTCAGAGTCTCTGCAGCGCCCGGCGCAACGGGGCCCTGATCCCAGCCAGAGTCTGTACAGCACCTGGCGCGACGGGGCCCTGATCTTGGTCAGAGTCTCTGCAGCGCCCGGCGCGACGGGGCCCTGATCCCAGCC
Source organism: Lepidochelys kempii (assembly GCF_965140285.1). Taxonomy (NCBI): domain Eukaryota; kingdom Metazoa; phylum Chordata; order Testudines; family Cheloniidae; genus Lepidochelys; species Lepidochelys kempii. The sequence goes on along the minus strand of NC_136393.1, from coordinate 50,102,004 downwards.
AGAGTCTGTACAGCACCCGGCGCGACGGGGCCCTGATCCCAGCCAGAGTCTGTACAGCGCCCGGCGCGACGGGGCCCTGATCCCAGCCAGAGTCTGTACAGCACCTGGCGCGACGGGGCCCTGATCTCGGTCAGAGTCTCTGCAGCACCTGGCATGACGGGGCCCTGATCCCGGCCAGAGGCTGTACAGCACCCGGCGCGACGGGGCCCTGATTTTGGCCAGGGCTCCCATTATGACCCTAGGACTGAGCCAGTGTAATTTGTGTTCCCCTTTTCTTGGGCTTGGAAAGGAACCAGACTCAGGTTTTCGCTCCGTGACACCCTGGGAAGGTTGACACGGCCCCTGGAAAGTCCCGGCCAGGCCTCAACCCTTCGTCTCAGCCTCTTCCCTGAGCTCTCACTGGTCATGGGCGCGTCCAGAGCTGGTTCATGCTTTCCACCGGCGCTTTGTGTCATGGGGTTAGCATGGGGTGAGCGTCAGTAAACCCCACTCCCCTCCCAGCACCAGGGAGAGAACCCAGGAGTCCTGGTGCCGAGCCCCCACCAGATCTAACACCAGCCCGCACTCCCCTCTCCGGGCACTTGACACATTTGAGTGACCGTCTGAGGAAAAAGAACAGGAGGACTCGTGGCACCTTAGAGACTAACCAATTTATTTGAGCATGAGCTTTCATGGGCTACAGCTGAGCATTCGTGAGCATCCGATGCAGTGAGCCATAGCCCATGAAAGCTCACGCTCAAATAAATGTGTTACTCCCTAAGGTGTCACGAGTCCTCCTGTTCTTTTTGCGGATACAGACTAACACAGCTGCTACTCTGAAGTCTGAGGAAGTTTCTGATCTGGTGTGGAGCCCGGTTCCCCTTTGCGATCCCGGTTCCCCTTTGCGATCCCGGTCCCAGTCGGAGGGAAATGAAACCCAGCTGGTGGTGAAGATCTGGCTGAAAAAGCCACAGCGGGGCTGGGTCGGACCAGACCCGAGCCGGCCAGCCCCGCGGAGCGCTGCCCGGAGAGGTAAGGACCGGCCCAGCCCTATTATTGGGCTAGTGGTCGTTAATATCTGTTCACTGACTCACCTTTGTATTTTCGCTACCTCGCGATTAACGAACCGAGCTCAGAGTTAGCAGGGTTCCCAGGCACATATCAGCGCAGGCCTCGGAATTGATGCAACTCTCTCTGAGCAAACGACCTCTTCTTACTGCTCCTCAGCAGCGCTGTCTTTCCTACTATCTGATTATTTCGCTGATAAATACAGCGGCGTAGGCATGAGGTCATTGGACAGGCCCAGACTCCCTCTGATCTGGAATAGATGTGGTGAGATCCAGCGTTGTATTCCTGGGTAGGGTCTAGAGCTCTGAGCTGGTCGGGCAGAAAGACTCATGAGCGTTTCTTCATCAAACTCCATTTTATTATCACCATCGTTAACGTATCGGACGAGTCATTAATGCGGCGATTTCCTCAGACTCGTTTGCATCGATCTGGGGATCTCTCTGTTCTGTGCAGAGCCGGCGAGTTCTTTCCTTCTCTTCTGGCCCCGGTCGTGCGGCGGCCGACTCGACGGTTGTCTCGGAAAGGGACCCGTCGGCCACCCGTCCTCTTCTGCTTGAGTCGACGCATCGGTTTATTCGCTACACGCGTGTGCCGTAATTAATGAGGCTTTTTCGTCAGGCTTTGCAGTGCCCCTGGGGTTTGGTGGCTGGACACAGAGTCAGTAATGCGTCTTGGTTTCCGCGGCCTCGGCTCTATTTCACTACCCAGGCGCTGGCGGCTGGTAACTGCGCCGGGCGTGCAGCTGTCGCCTGCCGTTACCGTGCGCTTTGCCGCGTTTGTGTTGAGACCGGAGGGTTGATTCGAGCCGGCAGCCGCCGGTGCGTCAGCCCCTGTCTTGTGATGGGTCCTGTGGCTCTGGCCGGGGGCCGACCCGGTCATCGCGCCGGCGGGGCTCCGTCTTTCAGACCAGTACGGCATCCCTCCGGAGTGGTGCTAACTCCCGCCCCGCCCGGGCAGCCGGCTGGCGTGGGAGTCTTAGGTGATTCTCGCATCAGGTGACCAGATAGCAAGTGTGCAAAATCGGGACGGGGTGGGGGGCAATAGGAGCCTATATAAGAAAAGCCCCCAAAATCTGGACTGTCCCTTTCAAATCGGGACGTCTGGTGACCCTGTTCTCGTGGGACCCCTGACACTCACGGCTTTGACTGGCTCCCACCCCGTTACCACTCGGGAGACGGCGCCAAACGAATGCGGGAGCCCACGGCGGGAGGGCCTGGCTCGTGTCCCGGCCGTGTTAGTATCAGGGGCTGTGATCCCCCCTTGTGCCCAGCACTCTGAGATAGCGCGT
>NC_136393.1:49905242-50099469 GCF_965140285.1 Lepidochelys kempii | reverse complement strand
ACGCGCTATCTCAGAGTAGAGACTGAACGTTAGGTCGGGCGCCAGGAAAAAGCTAACACTAGAAAGAGCCCAGGGCTGGGCTGGCAGGGGGCTGCGGGTCGGGAGTGAGGGCACCAGGAGCTGGGGGGGCCCAGGGCTGGGCTGGCAGGGGGCTGCGGGTCGGGAGTGAGGGGCACCAGCAGAGCTGGGTGGGCGGGGGCTGGGCTGGCAGGGGCTGCGGGTCGGGAGTGAGGGGCACCAGGAGCTGGGGGGCCCAGGGCTGGGCTGGCAGGGACTGCGGTTCGGGAGTGAGGGGCACCAGAGCTGGGGGGGCCCAGGACTGGGCTGGCAGGGGGCTGCGGGTCGGGAGTGAGGGGCACCAGCAGAGCTGGGTGGGCGGGGGCTGGGCTGGCAGGGGCTGCGGGTCGGGAGTGAGGGGCACCAGGAGCTGGGGGGGCCCAGGACTGGGCTGGCAGGGGGCTGCGGGTCGGGAGTGAGGGGCACCAGCAGAGCTGGGTGGGTGGGGGCTGGGCTGGCAGGGGCTGCGGGTCGGGAGTGAGGGGCACCAGGAGCTGGGGGGGGCCCAGGACTGGGCTGGCAGGGGGCTGCGGGTCGGGAGTGAGGGGCACCAGCAGAGCTGGGTGGGCGGGGGCTGGGCTGGCAGGGGCTGCGGTTCGGGAGTGAGGGGCACCAGGAGCTGGGGGGGCCCAGGGCTGGGCTGGCAGGGGCCGCAGGTCCAGAGGGAGGGGCGCTGGGGGGGGGGGGCTGCGGGTCGCACGCACCAGGGTGGTGAGGGACAGGTTCAAGCTGGGCTCGCACCAGGCCTGGTTCAGCACGTCCGCAGGCTTCGTCCCAGGCAGGAGCCCCCACGGGCGGGACCACCCAGAAGGCGTCGGGGCAGGAGGCGACGCAGATCTGGAGCACGTCAGAGAACGTCACACAGCGAGCATCACGTCGAGGGGGGCAGATGGAGGTGACAGAACCCAGGAGTCCTGGCTCCCAGCTGCCCCACCCCCCCAGCGCTCTAGCCACCAGACCCCACCCCCAGAGTTGGGGATAGAACCCAGGAGTCCTGGCGCCCAACCCCCCTGCGACGAAGTGGGACTGATCTTAACGTTTTCTCTGAATACTGGGTGGGTGCCTCAGTTTCCCCTAGGCATTTCCTAAGTCTCTAGGGGGTGCGCTAAGGGGGTGGGATGGTGGCAGAGCCCTAGAGGGCCAGTGGGATGGTGTCTGCACAGAGACTGGCCAACACCCCGTCTCCTGGCCACTGATGGCCTGGGCCCCTCCCCGGCAAGATGCCAGCTGAAGGGGTTGGGGAACAAAGAGATCAGGTGCCCTCCTGGCCCAGGAAAGGGACAAAGGCTGAAGGAGGGGGGCGAGAGTTTCAGTTTGGGGCTGGCTGGAGAAATGGAGGGAGGCCCAGACGGGACGACTCTGGCTCCCTGCCCCCCAAGATGGACCCGACTGAGGGGTCCAGTTCTCTGTACCCACTAGCTCTGTGTTAGACCATGTTCCTGTCGTCTAATAAACCTGTTTCCCCGGCTGGCTGAGAGTCCCGCCTGGCTGCGGAGTTGGGGGCAGGACGCTCTGGCTCCCCAGGACCCCGCCCGGGCGGACTCGCTGGGGAAGCGCACGGAGGGGCAGGGGAGGCTGGAGGCTCCGAGGTCAGACCCCGGAAGGTGAACGCTGGGGAAGCTCCTTGCCCTGGGGACAGTCGGCTCCGAGAGAGAGGAGGGTCCCCAGAGTCCTGCCCGGCTTCGCAGGGAGCGGGTGCCCGGGGACGCCGGGATGCCTCCACTCCCTCCAGAGCCAGGGAGAGAACCCAGGAGTCCGGGGCTCTGAGCCACCCCCCCATACGCACTCTAACCACCAGACCCCCCCTCAGATGTGAGACAGAACCCAGGAGTCCTGGCTCCCAGCCCGCCCCCGGGAGAGGACCCAGGCGTCCGGGCTGTACCTGGGTGGTGGGGCACTGCAGCCCGTTCATTGCTGTCGCCAGGATGTTGAGGGAGGTGACGCACTGGAGCAGGTCGAAATACAGCACGTAGGGTTTGCCCCTGGGGGAGAGGGGGGTCAGAGCCGGGGGAGGGCTGGGGGGATGGGGAGGAAGAGGAGTAGGAGGGAGGGGGGACGAGGCAAGGAGCTGGGGGGGGGGACAATGACAGAAGGGGTGAGAGCCAGAGGCTGCCCCCCTGTACGCGACATTCTGGGGGTGACATGGCCCAGGGAGGGAGGATGAGGTTGGGGGACAGAGAGGGGGCACAGGGGAGTCGGGGGATGAGGTTGGGGGCAGTGGGGTGGTCAAGGAGGGGCAGCCATGGGGAATGAGGGGCAGCCATGGGGAATGAGGCAGGGGGGCAGAGTGGGGCACCGGGGGGCAGGGGTTACTCACCTGTTGCCCCCGATGCCGCAGTAGGAGCCGGTGGAGTTGCGGGGGTAAATCACCTGCCGGGGGTCCCCGTAGAGCCAGGCTGGGGGCAAGGGGTGAACTGAGCGACCGAGGGACAACGCGGCTCCCGGCAGCACCCCCCCCACAGCGCCCCCCGCCTACCCCCCAAGCAACCCCCACCCTGCTCCTCCCACTGGCCCCCTGGCCCTGCGGGGCCCCATTGACCCTCTGGAGCCTGGCGCTCCGCCCCCTGCAGCACGGCCCCCCCAGTACCGCCCTGGGGCAATGGGGCAGCCCTGACTGCCAGGGGGAGAGCCCCTGCTGTCCCGCCCCCCCGCAGTACAGCCCCCCAGTACCACCCTGGGGCAATGGGGCAGCCCTGACTGCCAGGGGAGAGCCCCCCTGCTGCCCCCGCCCCCTGCAGTATAGGCCCCCCAGTACCACCCTGGGGCAATGGGGCAGCCCTGACTGCCAGGGCAGAGCCCCCCGCTGCCCCCGACCGCCCCCCGCAGTACAGCCCCCCAGTACCGCCCTGGGGCAATGGGGCAGCCCTGACTGCCAGGGCAGAGCCCCCCTCTGCCCCCGCCCCCCGCAGTACAGCCCCCCAGTACCACCCTGGGGCAATGGGGCAGCCCTGACTGCCAGGGCAGAGCCCCCCGCTGCCCCCGCCCACCAGGCCCGTTGCCCGGGGGGGGGGGGGGGGCGTCACTCACCCAGGATTCCCACCACGATGTAGCCGGCGAGGAAGACCACGAAGAGGATGCAGCAGATGATGTCGGGTGCAGCTCCTGCGGGGGGGGGGGGACGGACACAAGGATGAGACCGTGGGGGGGAGGAGGGGGGCAAATGAGCCGAGCCGGGACCGAGAGACAGAATGGCTGGGGGGGACCAGGAGCCTCTGACCGAGGGGTGAAGGGCTGGAACGGGCGAGGGGGAGGAAGGTCGGAAAGACACAGACAGAAGGGGGCAGAGGGGGAAGCGCTGCGAGGGGGGGGTGAAGAGGCATCAGCGAGGTCCCGGGGGCTAGGCAGGCTGCGGGAAGGGGGGGTCGTGGGGGTTGCACTCACCTCTGCCGAATCGGGCCCCGGAACGAGGGATCATATTTACACTGTTCCCCTGCAGAGAGAGGAGAGAGAGCGCGAACGGCCTGAGCAGGGGGGCTGGGAGCCAGGACTCCTGGGTTCTCTCCCTGGCTCTGGGAGGGAGTGGGGGGCTGGTGGGTCTGAGCAGGGGGGCTGGGAGCCAGGGACTCCTGGGTTCTCTCCCCAGCTCTGGGAGGGGAGTGGGGGGCTGGTGGGTCTGAGCAGGGGGCTGGGAGCCAGGACTCCTGGGTTCTCTCCCTGGCTCTGGGAGGGGAGTGGGGCCTGGTGGGTCTGAGCAGGGGGCTGGGAGCCAGGACTCCTGGGTTCTCTCCCTGGCTTTGGAGGGGAGTGGGGACTGGTGGGTCTGAGCAGGGGGCTGGGAGCCAGGACTCCTGGGTTCTCTCCCCAGCTCTGGGAGGGGAGTGGGGGGGGGGGTCTGAGCAGGGGGCTGGGAGCCAGGACTCCTGGGTTCTCTCTCCCAGCTCTGGGAGGGGAGTGGGGGGGGGTGGGTCTGAGCAGGGGGCTGGGAGCCAGGACTCCTGGTTCTCTCCCCAGCTCTGGGAGGGGAGTGGGGGGGGTGGGTCTGAGCAGGGGGCTGGGAGCCAGGACTCCTGGGTTCTCTCCCCAGCTCTGGGAGGGGAGTGGGGGGGGGGGGGTCTGAGCAGGGGGCTGGGAGCCAGGACTCCTGGGTTCTCTCCCCAGCTCCTGTGAGGGGAGTGGGGGGGGGTCTGAGCAGGGGGCTGGGAGCCAGGACTCCTGGGCTCTGGGAGGGGTGGGGTATCCAGTGGATTTGGGGGAATCGGACCCAGGTGTCCTGGCTCCCTTTGCAGGAAACTCCCAGTGGCTACTCCCAGGCAGCGGGTGAGAGTGACTGGGGGGGGGCGTGTCAAGGTTATTTCTGGGGGGGTCAGGGCCAGGGCTGATAAGAGCTGAGCCATCAGGAGCAATTACCAGAGATAAGGGCCGGGCGGGGCAGGGGAGCGGGCCCCCGGACAGCGCCCCCTCGTGGGGGAAGTCCTGGCCCCTTCCCGCTGCACCAGCCCACCAGCCCCCGCCACCCGCTGCCCCGGACCTGGTGTGAACACCCCCCCCACACTTCCTTATTGCCCCACTCGAAACCACAAAGTCCAGCCCCACCTGGGGGGGCCACCCACCTTCCCCCCCACGAGTCTAGACCAGCTGTGAGCCAGGCTGGGGAGGCTTTACCCCCCCATAGACACCCTGCACCCCAATCCCCCCTCTGCAACCTCACTCCAGCTGGGGTCCCCCAACTCCCAGCCAGCCCCTGCCTCCCTCCCCCCACCCGGCATCTCAGGGTCTGTGCTGGGCTGACCCCTCCCCCAACCCCCTAGACACCCCTTCCTGCCTGGGGGACGGGGACAGCTGGCCGGGGGCCCGAGGGGGGCTCAAGCTAAAATCTCCTCCCAGCTCTTAGCAGGAAATTCCTCCCTGGGGAGCCCCGACTATGAGCAGCCCTGGGGAGAGCACAGAGCAACTATGGGGGGGCGAGGTGCCCCTCACTCCCAACCCACAGCCCCCTGCCAGCCCGGCCCTGCCCCCCAGCCCTGCCGGTGCCCCTCACTCCCGACCTGCAGCCCCCTGCCCCCAGACCTGCAGCCCCCTGCCGGTGCCCCTCACTCCCGACCTGCAGCCCCCTGCCCCCCCCAGCCCTGCCGGTGCCCCTCACTCCTGACCCGCAGCCCCCTGCCCCCCCCAGCCCAGCCCTGAAGGAGAGGGGGCTGGGACATGCCGAACCCGCCCCATGGACGGACAGACGGAGGAACCGGACGGGCAGCAGGTGAAAGGGGAACAGGATGGGGGGGGGGGAGAAGAGGAAAGGGGGGCCGGGGGCATAGGGCGGGGGGGCCGGCGGAGGGCACGGGAATGGGGGGGCAGTGGAGCTGGGGGCCCCGGGGGCAGGGGGGCAAAGCCGCCCGCAGAAGGGAGCGGAGACCTGGGCCGCTGGGAGGAGGGGGCCGGGCCGGGGGGGCAGGATGTGGGGGGAGGCCGCTGGACAAGGGGGAAAAGGGGGGGGTCGCTGGGCAGCACCCCAGGCCCTGACCGGCGCCCCCCCCAGCGGGACGCCCCGGCGATAACGGGGAGGGTCCATCCCCAAGCACCCCGGGGGGTCGATAAGGTTCCGGGGGGGTGGCACGTCCGGGGGGGGTTATTGAGGGGGCCGGCGAAGATGGGGGGTTATTTCAAATTCCCGCCCCCCCCCGGATCTCACCCCCCCCCCCCAGATCTCACCCCCCCCCGTGACCGCGGGACCGAGCCCCCCCCCCCGGATCTCACCCCCCCCCCGTGACCGAGCCCCCCCCCCCGGATCTCACCCCCCCCCCGTGAGCGCGGGACCGAGCCCCCCGGCTGCAGGCTGGACAGTTTCTATTTCCTGGTTCCTGGTCATCACAAACAATCGGCCCCCCGCCCTCCCGCGGTGCCCAGGTGAGGTGACCCGAGCCGAGCCGAGCCGAGCCGGGGGCAGGTGGGCTTGCCCTGGCTGGGCGGGGGGACAAGGAACGGGACTCGGGCCCTGGCCCCCTGTACAGCCCCCCTCGCATCTCCCCCTCTTGGGCCAAGGCCTTGGGAGGGGGCCCGGCCCGGCCCCCGCAGGTGTGAACTCGGGGGCGGGGGGCGTTACTGGCGCCCGTGTAGACAAAGCCCGGAGCAGCAGGACAGTCCCTGTGAAACGGGGGGTCTGGGCCCCCCCGGCTTCCCCTGACTCCCAGAGCCGGATCCACCAGAGCCCGAGACCCGGGACGGTGAGAGTTGGGGGGCCCGGCCCTCCAGCCCAGCGTTGATCCTGTTCGGGGGTCCCCCCGTGACCCCCTTCCACAGGGCTGCTGGGGACGGAGCCCTGAGCCGACGTTGGGGGGCCGCTAAGCCTCGGGGGCTCCGGGCCGCCGCCCCGCGCGGGGGGGAAGGGCCCCGGGGTGTCGGGGCCCCCGCGCCGCCGTCCCCCCTCGAATTCGGGCACCCCGAAGCCCCGCAAACCCCACAGGAGCCACGTCAGGGCCCGGGGGGGCTAAGGGGGAAGCCCGCTGCTGCCCCCGGGACCCCCCCCCGCCCGGCTCTGCCCCCCATTAGCGCTCCCCGTGTTCAGCCCCCCCCCACCCCAAGGTGTATGCTGGGCCCCCCGACAAGGAAACCGAGAGGAGACTCCCGCCCCCCCTTACCGTAGGGCGCCGGGTCCGGCTGCTCCCCCTTGTCCTTGCGCCCCATGGCGGGGCCGGGGGCAGCTGGGCTGTGGCCGGAGGCTGCGGTTAGAAATGGGCCGGGCGGGGCGGGGCAGTTACCTGCCCCCCCGCCCCACGTCACAGACACCTGCAGCGGGCCGCGCCCCTGCACCTGACCCCAAGCCCCGCCCCCGTGCGCCAGGCCCCGCCCCGCATCTCACCTGCGCCGGGTGCCACGCCCACCGCCCGGCCCCGCCCCGCCCGGCCCCGGGCCCCGCCCCGACACCCCCACCCCCACCCTGCCACACAACCCTCCCCCCACTCACCCCCCCACCCCAGTGCAACACCAGCCTCCCCCCCCCCACACACTCACCCCTCACAACCGGACACACAAACGCTGCCTGCCAGATTCACCTGGACCTCAGCCTCCCACCCCAACCACGCAGGAGACCCACAATCACCCCCCACGCGGCCAGTCCTCACCCCCGCATCACCCCCCAACGAAACTCATCACACGGTGACACCCCTGAACCCGCAACCAAACAGCCGCCTGCAGCCGCCGGCCGCCAGAACCTCCCCCCGCTGGGTGCCCCGGACCCGCAGGTGTGACACAAACACAAACCACCCCGCACCCAGCACCGCCAGGCCCACAAACACACCATCGCACCCGCTGCAGAGGGGCGGGCCCGGGGCACCCCGACCCAGCCCGAGCTGCCTGAACCCCCCCGAGGAGCCGACCCAAACAGCACCTGCCCACAACGGACCTCAGCAACCGCAGGAAACGCCCAACCAGGTATAGCCCCAGCAAGGGGCGGTGATCGCACCCCCCCCCCCACAGAGCCCAGCAAGGGGCGGTGATCGCACCCCCCCCCCCCACAGAGCCCAGCAAGGGGCGGTGATCGCACCCCCCCCCCCCAGAGCCCAGCAAGGGGCGGTGATCGCACCCCCCCCCCCACAGAGCCCAGCAAGGGGCGGTGATCGCACCCCCCCCCCACAGAGCCCAGCAAGGGGCGGTGATCGCACCCCCCCCCCCAGAGCCCAGCAAGGGGCGGTGATCGCACCCCCCCCCCCCCAGAGCCCAGCAAGGGGCGGTGATCGCACCCCCCCCCCCACAGAGCCCAGCAAGGGGCGGTGATCGCACCCCCCCCCCCAGAGCCCAGCAAGGGGCGGTGATCGCACCCCCCCCCCCCCAGAGCCCAGCAAGGGGCGGTGATCGCACCCCCCCCCCCCACAGAGCCCAGCAAGGGGCGGTGATCGCACCCCCCCCACACACAGAGCCCAGCAAGGGGCGGTGATCGCACCCCCCCCACACACAGAGCCCAGCAAGGGGCGGTGATCGCACCCCCCCCACACACAGAGCCCAGCAAGGGGCGGTGATCGCACCCCCCCCCCCCCACAGAGCCCAGCAAGGGGCGGTGATCGCACCCCCCCCCCCCACAGAGCCCAGCAAGGGGCGGTGATCGCACCCCCCCCCCCACAGAGCCCAGCAAGGGGCGGTGATCGCACCCCCCACACACACAGAGCCCAGCAAGGGGCGGTGATCGCACCCCCCCCCCCACAGAGCCCAGCAAGGGGCGGTGATCGCACCCCCCCCCCACAGAGCCCAGCAAGGGGCGGTGATCGCACCCCCCCACCCGGGACAAACACACCGACACGCCCTGGCCGTGCTCCCGGCGTTTATTGGGTTCAGGCTCCCAGGACGTGACAGGTAAAAAGGGACCAAGCCCAGGGGGGGCTTTGGAGCCGCGGGGGGGGGAGCCCCAGAGGCGCGGGGGGGGGGGCTCCTGCATTTCCTGCAGCGCTGCCTTGCTGCAGCCAAGGGGTCACTGGCTGGCCCATCCTCTCTGGGGGGGCCGGGGGGAGAACTGAGCCCGGGGGGAGCCCCAGGGACGGGGGCTCAGGGGCCAGTTGTGGCTGGCAGGGTCCGCCCGGGGGCTCAGGGGCCCAGGGGGGCAGGTTGGGGAGGGTCCCCCAGGGAGCACAGGGCCCAGGAATCTGGGTCCCCTCAGGGGTCCGGTCGGGGCAGGGTGGGGAGGGCCCCCCCGGGAGCACAGGGCCAGGAATCGGGGTCCCGGGCAGGGTGGGGAGGGCGCCCCCGGGAGCACAGGGCCAGGAATCGGGGTCCCGGGCAGGGTGGGGAGGGCCCCCCGGGAGCACAGGGCCAGGAATCGGGGTCCCGGGCAGGGTGGGGAGGGCCCCCCGGGAGCACAGGGCCCAGGAACGGGGGTCTCGGAGGCTCGGCCGGGGCGGGGTGCCCCCAGGCGGGCCAGGGCCAGGAGCGGGGTCCCCCGGGGGCTCAGGGGCCCAGCAGGGGCAGCCCCCCCATGTCGGGCAGCAGCTCGGGGTGGGCCTCGAGGCGGGCGAGGCGGCTCTGCTCCAGGGCGATGGCCTCGGCCGAGTGTTTGCATTTCTCCGCCCCGCACTGGCAGGTGAAGTATTTGCTCTTGATGTCCCAGAACCGGTCGCCGTAGTCGAACCTGGGGGGGCACCGGGGGGTCACTGGGGGGGGCTCCGCCCCCCCCCAGCCGCTCCCACACGCCCTGCCCCCAGCCCGGTCCTGGGCCCCGCCCCCAGCCCGGTCCTGGGCCCCGCCCCCATCTCCTCACCCCACAGCCAGCCCCAGGCCCCGCCCCCCGCCGCAGGACCCGCAACCCCATCTCCGCCCCCAGCCCCAGGCCCAGCCCCAGGCCCCGCCCTCAGCTCCACACCCCACCAGCCCCAGGCCCCGCCCTCAGCTCCACACCCCACCAGCCCCAGGCCCCGCCCCCAGCCCCGCCCCCAGGCCCCAGCCCCCGCCCCCGGCTCCACCCCCAGCCCCAGGCCCCGCCCCCAGCCCCACCCCCAGGCGCTGACCCCAGCTCCACCCCCCGGCTCCACCCCCAGCCCCAGGCCCCGCCCTCAGCTCCACACCCCACCAGCCCCAGGCCCCGCCCCCAGGCCCCAGGCCCCGCCCCCGGCTCCACCCCCAGCCCCAGGCCCCGCCCCCAGCCCCGCCCCCGGCGCTGACCCCAGCTCCTCGCCAGCGCGGATGTCGCGGCTGCTGAAGAAGGCGATGCGGGGGAAGCGCAGGTCCTGGTGCAGCATGAACACCCGCACCGGGATGATGTTGGGCTCGCACAGGTGGTTGATGAACCGGCTCACGTTGCCGTAGTAACGGGCATCGATGCAGTACACCTCTCCGTCCTGCGGGGGGAGGGGAGAGAACCCAGGAGTCCGGGCGCCCCGCTGTCCCCCCTAGCCCCCGCCCCGAGCCGGGAGAGAACCCAGGAGTCCGGGCCCCCCGCTGTCCCCCCTAGCCCCCGCCCCGAGCCGGGAGAGAACCCAGGAGTCCGGGCCCCCCGCTGTCCCCCCTAGCCCCCGCCCCGAGCCGGGAGAGAACCCAGGAGTCCGGGCCCCCCGCTGTCCCCCCTAGCCCCCGCCCCGAGCCGGGAGAGAACCCAGGAGTCCGGGCCCCCCGCTGTCCCCCCTAGCCCCCGCCCCGAGCCAGGAGAGAACCCAGGAGTCCGGGCCCCCCGCTCTCATCCCTAGCCCCCGCCCCGAGCCGGGAGAGAACCCAGGAATCGGGGCGCCCCGCTCTCTCCCCAAGCCCCCGCCCCGAGCCGGGAGAGAACCCAGGAGTCCGGGCGCCCCGCTGTCTCCCCTAGCCCCCGCCCCGAGCCGGGAGAGAACCCAGGAGTCCGGGCCCCCCGCTCTCCCCCCAAGCCCCCGCCCCCTCCCCAAGCCAGGAAAGAATCCAAAAATCTGGGCCCCCCGCTCTCATCCCTAGCCCCCGCCCCGAGCCGGGAAAGAACCCAGGCATCCAGGCCCCCTCACCTTGTTGTCCAGGTCGAAGAGATATGAATCATCTTCCCGTACATCGGCCTCCGCGTCTGAAATCAGCTCCCCCACGTACCTGTGGCAGGGAAGGGGGCAGAGGCATCACGTCCTGGGTGAATCCCAGCCCTGCCCCCGCCCCAGCTGGTGCCCCCCCGGAGGGAACAGACCCAGTCCCCACCCCGGCTCACTCACTCGCAGATGAAGGTCCCTTGGGGGATGGTTTGAAGGGCTCGCACCCCCCAGCCCATCTTGGCCGTCCGGTACAGCTGCAGTCGGACCCTGCAGGGGAACAAGCTTCTTGTTAACCTGTGGAACTCCCTGTCACATGACATCCCAGCCCACCAGTTCCAGTCCAGCAACCGTAACATTGATTCCTGTTAGCCTGGGGAACTCCCTGCTACTGGACTCTCAGGGAGAAGGAACGGTGGGTGATGCCCCCTCCCTGGGGACTCACTTGATTCCGCTCTGCACGACCCGGTTCTTGCAGTTCCTCCAGCAGGTGCACGCCTGGTTACACTCGAAGATGAGGGGCGGCTCGATCTTGTTGAATTCCTGGAGCAGGCGCCCATCCTGGGGGGAGGAGGGATCATAATCTCTGAATCGCTCCCAAATTCTGCCTCCCTCAGATGGGTTGGGGAAGGGGGGCGAAGCCATGGGAACTGGGGTCTGAATATTCATGTGGGTCTGAGGCAGCCCTGCAGCCTATGGGGGGGGGAATCTGCCAGTTTCACCTGTAGGTGTGCAGGCTCCCCCCTCCCCTGACAGTTTCATGGCTCCCCCTACCATGTGTTGGCACAGCCAGCTTCTGGGCTTCCCCCACACCCAATGGGGAAGTTTCCAAGCTACCCCCATTCTTCTCTCATCTGAGAGTCAGTTTCTAAGCTTCCCCCTCCTACAAGCCCCATGGCTCTTTTGTCTGCCTCCAGGCTCCCCCCACCACATGTGCTCTTGTCAGTTTCCAGGCTCCCCACTGCCCCCATTGCTGTATTTGGTGTCTATCAGTCCCGATCCGAGGCGCAGTGTCCAGGCCCCCCCACGGCGGGCGTCTCACCTTGTCATACCAGCAGCGGATGCTGAGTTGGCCACACAGGCAGTTGCTGGAGGAGCAATCGTCCTGGCAGGTGCAGTGCTGGGGGAGCGGGGGGCAAAAAGGGGGGGGACACAGCTTAGCAGGGCCTGCCCCCACCGCGGTTGTCAGTTTCCAGACACCCCGCCCCACCCAGTTTGCACCTTCACTGGTTTCTCAGCTCCCCCGTTTCCCCTCCAAGCCACCAAAGGCCAGTTTCTAGACTCCGCCCCCCAAAAACAATTCTGCAGTTGTCAGTTTCCAGGCTCCCCTCTCCCCAAAAAGGTTCTGCATTTGTCAGTTTCTAGGCTCCCCTCTCCCAGGAGGCGGCTCCGGGCGGCCAGGCGCCCCGGGGCGGCTACCTGCAGGTGTGTGATGTTGCGGTCGATGTTCATGGTGGAGGTCTCGCAGTTCTCCGAGATGTATTTGTAGTCGTCGGGACACGGCTCGTCATCCACCGAGTTGACGCAGGGGATGGGCACGTTCTCGTAGCCGCGGGCCACGTCCCTGGGGGGCAGGAGGGGTGAGACCGGAGCCGGCCAGCAGGGAGCAGCCGCGCGCGCCCCCCCCCCCCGCCCCCCGGGCCCATCCCCACCTGCTGATGATGCGTTCGGTCCGCAGCGCCCGGTTGAGGATGCCCTGCCGGATCTTGCGGTTCAGCTGCAGGGCGAACCAGACCTCGGAGTTCTCCAGCGTCAGGTCCACGGGGCAGTCGCCCTCCTTGTTCCGCACCTCGGGGTCAGCCCCTCGCGACAGGAACAGCCTGGGCGGGAGGGGAGGGGGGGCAGATGGGAACCCCGGAGTCCTGGCCTCTGACCAGTAGCCCCCACTCCCCTTCCGGAGCCAGGAGCGGACCCAGGAGTCCTGGCTCCACCCCCCCCCCGGCTCTGACCAGTAGCCCCCTCTCCCCTCCTGAGCCGGGCGCCCGCTCACATGACGCAGTCGTGGAAGCTCTCGCGGGCGGCGATGTGCAGCGGCGTGTCCCCATGGCAGTTCACGGCGTGCAGGTCACACTGCGCGTTCAGCAGGACCTCGGCGATCTCGGCGCTGCCCGTGAAGGAGGCCCAGTGCAGGCAGATGTTCTCCTCCTGCGGGGGAGGGGTTACGGGGAGCCTTGAAACCGGCAAATCCCAGCTCCGCTCAGAAATGGGGGGGCTGGAAACCAGCAAACGCCCTGAGGGGAGCCAGAGATAGTGGCCAGCACCAGGGATGGAGCCAAGACACCAACACGCAGACGGGGCGGGGAGCCTGGAAACCGACAGAGACTTGGGGGGGAAGCCTGGAAACCTACACATGCAAAGACAGCGACAGGTACAGATTTGGGGAGCCGGGGGGGACGGACGGACGGACACTGAGAAGCCAAGACACTGATTCAGAGAAGGGAGCCGAGACCCCAGCAGCTGGGGGGGGTGGCGGGGGGGGGGGGCTGAGCCAGCTCCGGGGGAGCAAGAAACCGCCACTCACGTTGTCTGTCAGGGTGACGTCGGCGCCACGGGTCAGCAGCATGCGGATCACCTCGATGTGCTTGTGCTCCGCGGCCCAGATGATGGGGGTCCAGCCGCCGTTATCCTGCCGGGGGGGCCACGGGGGAGAGGGGTCAGCGCTGCTGGCTGGGTGAGAGTGACTCCTGCTGCCCCCCGCCCCGCTGCCTGCAGCCCAGCCCCTAGCCCCGCCCCGACTTCCCGGGGAGAGCCCCCCGCTGCCCCCCGCCCCGCCCCACCGCCCCGCCCAGCCCCTAGCCCCGCCCTGGGGCCAGCCCTGACTGCCCGGGGAGAGCCCCCCGCCCCGCCCCGCAGCCCAGCCCCTAGCCCCGCCCCGACTGCCCGGGGAGAGCCCCCCGCTGCCCCCCGCCCAGCCCCTAGCCCCACCCTGAGGCCAGCCCTGACTGCCCAGGGAGAGCCCCCCGCTGCCCCCCGCCCCGCCCCTAGCCCCGCCCTGACTGCCCGGGGAGAGCCCCCCGCTGCTCCCTGCCCCGCCCCACCACCCAGCCCCTAGCCCCGCCCTGGGGCCAGCCCTGACTGCCCGGGGAGAGCCCCCTGCTGCCCCCCGCCCCGCCGCCCAGCTCCTAGCGCCGCCCTGGGGCAACGGGGCCAGCCCTCACTGTGACAGGGGGTGAGCTCCCCACACTGGGGGCCGGACGCCCGGGTCCCCGACTCACCTGGGCATTGACGTCCACCTGCCCCGTGGCCAGCAGCAGAGAGACCATGGCCAGGTTCCCGCACTTGGCCGCGTGATGGAGGCAGGTCGAACCATCCTCCTCCTGGGGGGGGACGGGGTGGGGGGAAGACTGTGTGGTGACTGGCAGACAGGTATCCCCCCGCCCCCCGGCCCCCCCCGTCGCCCCGCCCTGACCTTGCTGTAGACGCAGCCGCCCCGGCGGACGATGTAGCGCGCCGTCTCCACCTGGTTGCTCACCACGGCCTCCATGAGCGGCGTCCGCCGCGTCTTGTCCACCGCGTTGATGTTGGCACCAGCCTGGGGGGGCGGGGGGGGAGTTTCAGAGCCAGGATCTGACCCCGCCCACTGCCAGACGCCCCCCGCCCCGCCCCCGGGCCCCGCCCCCCACCTGCAGCAGCACGTGGCAGATCTCGAGGTACCCCTTCTGGGCGGCGGCATGCAGTGGGGTGCGCTTGCTTTGCTGGTCGCTCTGGAAGTTGGGGTCCAGGTTGTCCACTGGAGGGGGGAGGCAGAGAATCGGGGAACAGGATCAGAGCCAGGCGTGGGGTCACAGACCCAAATGCCCCCCCCATCACCCCACGGCCCCCCAACCCCTCCCCACAGCCCCCACTCACGCAGCATCAGCAGCACCTTCTGCAGCTCGCCCTGCTTGACCGACAGGTAGAGCTGGCGGGGGTGGAATCGCAGCTTCTTCCGCCTGGCGGAGCGAGGGGACGAGCCAGAGAGAGACGGGGTCAGCGGCAGGGCTGGTGGGGGATGCAGAGAGAAGGGGAGGCAAAGGGATGGCGCACGGGGGGGGTGCGGTGGGATCACAGGTGTGTGGGGGAGGGAGTCCTGGGGGGCCAGAGGGAGGCAGACTGGGGATAAGTGGGTGCCGTGAGTCACAGCTGGACGATACCAGGGGGCAGAGAGAGGTGGCTGGGGAGGAAGGTGGAGGCCACAGGGAGGGTTGGGAGGGACCCACGGGGCACTGGACTCCAAGGAGCAGGACAACGTACTGGTGGGTGCCGTGGGATCAAGGTGGCTGGGGCGGAGACAGGTGTGTTGGTGGGTGCCGTGGGATCACAGAGAGCAAGAGGGTCATGGGAAAGGGGGGGGAGGGTCGGGGGGTCCCACCTCTCAGCCTCCTGCACGATCAGGGCCTTCTCGAGCTGCTCGCGGCCCGGCCCCGGGCCCAGCCCCAGCGGCGAGATGGCAGCGCCCGACGGCAGGGTCAGCACAGGGCCCCCGGAGCTGTCGATCCCGTCGGCCAGTGGGTCGGGGGGGACCAGGCGCCCCTCGCCCTTCCCTCGCATCCGGGCGCTGAACGGGAGAGGAGGGGGCAGCAGGGTGGGGGAGTCAGAGTCCGGGACACCCCCTCCGTGACGCGGCCCCCACAGTGCCCCCCACCCCCTCCCCAACACTGACGCAACGTGGGGGCTCCCCACCCCCCCCAGCACGCGCCCCCCCGGCGGCTCACCTGGGCTGGCTGGTGTCGGCGCGGCCGGGGGTGTCGGGGGGCTCCTGGCCAGGGGGCGGGGGGGCGGGGGCGGAGGTGTCGGCCCGGGCGATGGTGATTTCCTGGGCCTCAGAGGCGTCCTCGCCGCAGTGCGGGCAGAAAATCCGCCCGTTGAGCTGGGACACGCAGCCCTTGTGGAAGCGGTGGGTCACCCGCAGGTCGGGGTGGCACTCCAGGAAGGTGCCCTGTGGGGAGACGGGGCCCCTCACTCCCGACCCGCAGCCCCTGCAGCACCCCTCGCTGCTGACCGGCAGCCCCCCAGCTTCCCTCGCTCCCGACCCGCAGCCCCTGCAGCACCCCTCGCTGCTGACCCACAGCTCCCCAGCTCCCTTCACTCCCGACCCACAGCCCCCCAGCTCCTCCGGCACCCCTCGCTCCCGACCCACAGCTCCCCTCGCTCCCGATCCGCAGCCCCCGAAGCCCGCAGCTCCCCTCGCTCCCGACCCGCAGCCCCCCAGCTCCCCTCGCTGCTGACCCGCAGCCCCCCAGCTCCCTTCACTCCCGACCCACAGCCCCCCAGCTCCTCCGGCACCCCTCGCTCCCGACCCACAGCTCCCCTCGCTCCCGATCCGCAGCCCCCGAAGCCCGCAGCTCCCCTCGCTCCCGACCCGCAGCCCCCCAGCTCCCCTCGCTGCTGACCCGCAGCCCCCCAGCTCCCTTCACTCCCGACCCACAGCCCCCCAGCTCCTCCGGCACCCCTCGCTCCCGACCCACAGCTCCCCTCGCTCCCGATCCGCAGCCCCCGAAGCCCGCAGCTCCCCTCGCTCCCGACCCGCAGCCCCCCAGCTCCCCTCGCTCCCGACCCGCAGCCCCCCACTCACGGCCGTGCAGAAGTGCCCGCAGCCAGGGCAGCACTGGTGTTTCACCATCCGGGCACGATGGGACTCGCACAGAACCATGAGGGGCACCCGGCTGGACGGGCGCATGGTCTCCCGCTTCAGCACACTGCAGCTGCAGCCGCTCAGCTGGGGGGGAAATGGGTCGGGGGGGGTCAGCCCGGACACCGGGGTCCCGCCCCTCCCCAGAGTCCCACCCAGCTGCATCTCAGTGCAGGGCCAGGGTCCCCAGATACCCAGCCCCCCGTGTCCCACCCCACAGTCAGCCACAGCTCGGGGCAGGCAAGGCTCCCTTCCCATCCCAAACACTCCGTGGCCCCCGCACGCCGCCGGCCCCCCCGCCGGCCCCGCCCCCTCACCTCCCCGTCAGCGCTCTCGGTGGCCATGCAGTGGCTGCGTGCGGCCTCGCTGAGCCGCTCGATCTTGGGGGCCTCCATGCGGCAGGAGCAGAGGGGCAGCTCCTCGAAGCGCTCGGTCTCCAGCGAGCTCGTCTCGTTGGACACGCCTGGGGGGGGACCCCAGTGGGGCCGGTGAAGGGTTTCAGGTGAAACCAGAGATCAGTGGGGGAAGGGGGATTTGGGGGGATTCCGGCAGGGTTGGGGGGGGAAGGGGAGCGTTGAACCCAGCAGAGTTGGGGGGCCCCCAAGGTGGGAGGGGGGTGTGATTTGGGGGGCGGGGGGTGGAGAAGGGGAGAACACAGACCGGACACTGCGGGGGGGAAGCGGAGGGGGTGCCCATGGGGGGCCGGGGTCTCACCTGCATTGTTGGGGGACAGCGCCCCCTCACCCGGCAGCTCCAGGCACCCCAGCGGCACCTCCGTGTACTCGCTCTGCCCGGCCGCGGAGACCCCGTTGACACCTGGCCGAGAGGGGGAACGAGGGGGCCGGGGGCCAGGGAAGAGGGAGCGACAGAATCGGGGCATAAGGGAGATGTGGGCAATGAGCAGCAGCTGCTCCCCCTCCCCTGCCCCCCAGACGCCCCCCCATTCTCACACCAGGATCCCAGCCTTCCGATTACCCTCTTGCCCGGGTCACACTGACCCTCCCCCGGCACGCCATCTTCGCTGGCCCATTTCTCTGGCACCGTTTGGGGTAGAAATGAGCCGCCAGTGCTGGGAAGCCCAAAGTCCCGGCTTCGCGGCGGTACCGACCTGGCGGCCTGGCATCCAACCCCCGGAGAGGGGGTGGGCACCAAAACCACCGAGGAATCCCGGCTGGGGAGAAAACACAGCAGGTGGGCAGGAGCGTGGGAGAATATCTCCCAGACCGGGGAGGCTCCAGACACGGTTCCGAGACCCCCGCAAAGCCCAGACCCTCCTCTCTCTGCCGCCACGACCCGCTGGGCCCCACCCCACTTGGTTCCGGAGCCACGGGCCACCACACGCCCCCCTCACCTCGCCCATCCTTGGGCCGAGCCTCCTTCCTCTTGCGTTTTCGGGACGGTTTGACCCAGGGGCTGTCATTTTTCCAGCGCTTCTTGGCCTTGCGCTTGGTGCTGGATGCGCTCTGGGCAGGGGGGAGCGAGTTGGAGCCGGGGGGGGGGGGGGGGGCACAGAATGATGGCGAGAGCAGGGGGGGCAAGGAACAAGAGAACAAAAAGGTCATGGGGGAAGAGAAGGAGGGTGAGTTCTACCACCACCCCTCCCCCATCCTGCCCCCCCCGGAGGCTCACCCTGTCCGACATGGTCCCGGATTCGTCGTCTTCTTCATCCTCTTCTTCATCCTCTTCCTCCTCCTCCTCTTCCTCCTCCTCCTCCTCCTCGCTCATTTGTTCCCCCACCCTGTCTGCCTCCGACTGGACAAGAGACGGACAAAGCTCAGCAGGGGGGGGCGGGAAGCAACCCAGGCATCTGGGCCTGGCTCTGACTGAGCTGGGATTCCCCTTCCCGTCCCAAACACACTGTGCCCCACCCCAGAGTCAGCCGCAGCTCAGCACAGGGCCAGGGGTCCTCAGATAACCGGCCCCCGCACCCCACTCCAGAGTCAGCTGCATCTCAGCGCAGGGCCAGGGGTCCCCAGATAACCAGCCCTCGTGCCCCTCCCCAGAGGCAGCCGCATCTGAGCGCCAGGCGAGGGGTCCCCCCGTGCGCAGCCCCCCCATGCCCCACCTTGCTGTCCGAGTCACCGTGCTCATCCACGGAATAGCTGTCGTAGAAAAGGCTGAAGTCCTCGCCCACCTCGGTCTCCCACTCCTCCAGGGCCCCCCCCACACCCCGGGCCCCCGAGGGGTCCCCCAGGGGGCGGGAATCGCTGGGCGGAGCCGCCATTTCCTCCGTCACCGTGATCTGGGGAGGACAACAGGTCAGAGCCACCCTGAGCCCCGGAAGGGAGGGAGGGAGGGACCCAGGTGTCCGGGAGAGGCCATACCTCAGTGCTGGCCCGCGGGCTGGATCTGTGCAGGGAGGACGGGAGCCGCTTGTGAATCAAATCCGTCCCGTAGTCCAGCTTCGGCCGCTTGGCCGGCTCTGGGGGGAGAGGGAATGAAGGGGGGGGGCAGGAGAGAGATTCCCCCCCAGCTCTGCTGATGCCCCTCAATCCTGACCAGCAGCCCCCCAGCTTTGCCATGCCCCTCACTCCCGACCCGCAGCCCCCTGGATACCTGGCTCCTCGATGCTCCGCAGGTCGTCAGAGACTCGGAAATGCAGCATCTCGGAGACTCGCTTTTCGGGGACCTGGGGACAGGATTTTGGTGGGGAGGGGTGGTCAGACACGGCACTCAAACCTGGAACAACCCCTCCCTTAGGCGGTGATGGAACCCAGGCGTCCGGGACATTGTCCTTAGGGGAGGGGCCGCAGTAGCGGTGAGAGGATGGGGCCAGGCATCGGGGACGACACCCCGGGGGAGGGTTAGCCTGGGGTGTGGTGCGAGGGGACCCAGGCATCCAGGATGACACCCTGGGGGGGCGCTAACCTGGGGAGGGGCACGAGGGGACCCAGGCGTCCAGGATGACACCCGGGGGGGGCGCTAACCCGGGGAGGGGCACGAGGGGACCCAGGCGTCCGGGACAACAGCCCTCCCCCGCCAGAACCCACCTGTCCATTGCTGGGCTTGGCCATGGTCTTGCGGGCCCGGTGGACCTTGGGCTTGGGGTCCGGGGGGGCGGTGGGCTGGGGATCCCCCGCGGGCCCCCCCTCCGGGGGCAGGCGGGCACCAGGCAGGCTGAGCAGCCGCATGGCCAGGCTCTGCACCGACGGGGGCGACTTGCTGGTGCCCGTCAGGGACATCTTGGCGCGGCTCGGCCCCCCCCCGGCCTTGCTGGGCGAGGAGGGGAGCGTCTTGCTGGCGTGGCCTGGGGGAGAGACGTGGTGCTCCTCACTCCCGACCCGCAGCCCCCCGGGGCCCCTCCTCCATGTCCTTCTGCCCCCCCCCCGGGCCCTTCACGCCCTCCCCAGAGCCTCCCCCGGGTCCCCCTTCCCTCCAGGGGCCCCTCACTCCCGACCCACAGCCCCCCGGGGCCCCTCCTCCATGTCCTTCTGCCCCCCCCCACCGGGCCCTTCACGCCCTCCCCAGAGCCTCCCCCGGGTACCCCTTCCCTCCAGGGGCCCCAGACTCCCGACCCGCAGCCAATCGCTCCCTCCCCGACCTGCAGCCCCCCGTCCCCTGCCCCACAAACCCACAGCCCCCCGGCCCGCAGCCCCCCCCACTCACCTGGCAATCCCTTGCTCCCCGAGCCGGTCGTGACCATCACGGTTGCCAGAGTCCCCTCCTCGTCGGGTGATCCTCCAGCCGCCTCCTTGGGGCCCCCAGACGCCTGGGTCCTCGCTGCCTCGTCCCCACTGTTTCCCGCTGCGGGGGGACTCTCCCCGCCCCCTCCCCTGCCGCTCTCCCCGTCCCGGGCCGGCATCCACTTCTCCTCCGGCCCCAGGGCCCTCAGCGGGGGCGGGGCCCCGGTGGGGAGGTCGCGGGGGGGCACCTGCCCCATGGCATGCTGAGCTGGGGGGCGGAGGGGATTGTCCATGTTTCAGCAGCCCCACGTTCGGCCGCAGGGCTGGCGTGGGGACCCGTCTGTCTTTAACCCGCCCCACGGGCCCCGGGCGCGCAGGGGACAGAGGGAAAAGGGGGCGTGAGGACGCCACGGGGGGCTGGCAGGGGGCGCGTTGGACGGTGTCACCGGGAGCCCATAACGGGGCCGGTGGCGTTACCCCGGCTGGGCCCTCGCCCCGGGAGCCCCCAGCGCCCCCCCCCGGCTGGGGCGATATCCCCGCCCCACGATCCACCGCAGAGCCCAGTGCCGGGGGGCATGGGGGGGCACTGCCCCTCCCCCCACTCACCTTTCTCCCCCGGCTCCTTCTCCGCCACCGGGGCCGCCCCCCTCGGCTCGTCCCGCTGCGGAGAGAGACGGGGTCAGAGGGTGCCCAGCGCCCCCCGCCGGCCCCCCACGGCCCGACCCCCACCAGCCCCCCGCCGACCGACCCCCAGCCGGCCCCCCACCCCGCACTGCCCCCCGCGGCCCGACCCCCACCCGGCCCCCTGCCGACCGACCCCCAGCCGGCCCCCCACCCCGCACTGCCCCCCATGGCCTGACCCCCTCCAGCCCCCCACCCCGCACTACCCGCCCGGCCCGACCCCCACCAGCCCCCCGCCGACCGACCCCCAGCCGGCCCCCCACCCCGCACTGCCCCCCACGGCCCGACCCCCACCCGGCCCCCTGCCGACCGACCCCCAGCCGGCCCCCCACCCCGCACTGCCCCCCACGGCCTGACCCCCTCCAGCCCCCCACCCCGCACTACCCGCCCGGCCCGACCCCCACCAGCCCCCCGCCGACCGACCCCCAGCCGGCCCCCCACCCCGCACTGCCCCCCACGGCCCGACCCCCACCCGGCCCCCTGCCGACCGACCCCCAGCCAGCCCCCCACCCCGCACTGCCCCCCCGCCGGCCCCCCACGGCCCGACCCCCACCAGCCCCCCGCCGACCGACCCCCAGCCGGCCCCCCACCCCGCACTGCCCCCCACGGTCCGACCCCCTCCAGCCCCCATCCCGCACTGCCCCCCCGCCGGCCCCCCACGGCCCGACCCCCACCCGGCCCCCTGCCGACCGACCCCCAGCCGGCCCCCCACCCCGCACTGCCCCCCACGGCCCGACCCCCACCCGGCCCCCTGCCGACCGACCCCCAGCCAGCCCCCCACCCCGCACTGCCCCCCCGCCGGCCCCCCACGGCCCGACCCCCACCAGCCCCCCGCCGACCGACCCCCAGCCGGCCCCCCACCCCGCACTGCCCCCCACGGCCCAACCCCCACCAGCCCCCCACCCCGCACTACCCGCCCGGCCCGACCCCCACCAACCCCCACCTTGCACTGCCCCCCCGCCGGCCCCCCACGGCCCAACCCCCAACCAGCCCCCCGCCCCGCACTGCCCCCCACGGCCCGACCCCAGCCAGCGCCCCCCCCCAGGCTGTACCGGGTCTGTGCGGGGGGGCCCGGGGAGTGATTCGCCCCCCCCATTAGCCGCTGTCTCATCAGAGACACCCGCCCCCCCTCCGGGCTGCGCCCGGACGCCTGGGTCCCTTCGCCCCTCCCCCACCTCGCCCGCTCCCGCCGCCTCCATGGCCCGGTCCCGGCAGGCGCGCGGCGGCAGCGCCCGGCAGTGACGTCACCCGCGGGGCGGGGGGATTTAAAAGGACCGCGGGCGGGGAGACCGAGACCCCGCCCCCAGCGCCCTAAGCCCCGCCCCCGGCGCCCTAAGCCCCGCCCCCACCTGGGGCCACTCCACCCCCCCAGCGATCCCCATTGGTGTTTCCCTGGGAACGTCGGTCCCGCAACCCAGACCCGCCCCCCCCCCCAGCTTGGAGAGAACCCAGGAGTCCGGGCCCCCAGCCCCCCCTGCGCTCTAACCACCAGCCCCCAGCCTCCCCAACGTCCAGCTAGAGAACCCAGGAGTCCGGGCTCCCAGCCCCCCTCCCCTCCCCGAGCTTGGAGAGAACCCAGGAGTCCGGGCCCCCAGCTCCCCCTGCGCTCTAACCCCCAGGCCCCAGCCTCCCCCACGTCCAGCTAGAGAACCCAGGAGTCCGGGCCCCCAGCCCCCCCTGCGCTCTAACCACCAGCCCCCAGCCTCCCCAACGTCCAGCTAGAGAACCCAGGAGTCCGGGCTCCCAGCCCCCCTCCCCTCCCCGAGCTTGGAGAGAACCCAGGAGTCCGGGCCCCCAGCTCCCCCTGCGCTCTAACCCCCAGGCCCCAGCCTCCCCCACGTCCAGCTAGAGAACCCAGGAGTCCGGGCCCCCAGCCCCCCCTGCGCTCTAACCACCAGCCCCCAGCCTCCCCAACGTCCAGCTAGAGAACCCAGGAGTCCGGGCTCCCAGCCCCCCTCCCCTCCCCGAGCTTGGAGAGAACCCAGGAGTCCGGGCCCCCAGCTCCCCCTGCGCTCTAACCCCCAGCCCCCAGCCTCCCCCACGTCCAGCTAGAGAACCCAGGAGTCCGGGCTCCCAGCCCCCCTCCCCTCCCCGAGCTTGGAGAGAACCCAGGAGTCCGGGCCCCCAGCCCCCAGCCTCCCCCACGTCCAGCTAGAGAACCCAGGAGTCTGGGCTCCCAGCCCAGCCCCCCACCCGCTCTAACCACTGCACCCCACTCCCAAATAAAACAGCTTGGACACTTCTTTCTTTTCTTTCCTTTTAATAAAAAAAAAGTTTTAAACAATCTAAAAACTGGTTGAAAGGACGTGGAGGGTGAGCCCCAGAGCCGGCGCCCCCCAGAGGGGGACAGCCCCACGCCCCATCAGCCAGCCCCCACCCCAGGGCCAGAGGGGAAAGGTCTGTGCCCCATCCCCGCCCCCGCCAGTCCCTCTCTAGTTCCTAGTGGCTAAATCTGCACTTGGCTAGCTGAAGGTTGCTAAACCCCTGTCTTGCCATCGGGAGAGACGGACAAAAACCTACTACTACCAGCTACTGGAGACGCCCCCTCCCGCCGCCGTAGGTCACCCGGCCCGGCATTTCGCTCTGCACATCCTGGGCTCCAATTCCCCTGCCGGGGATGTCCATTCTTTGGCTGCTGGGAAAACGCACCCGGCTCTGACCCGGTAGCTCCCCTCCTCTCCCCCTCCCCGAGCCGGAACCCGGGGTCCTGGCTCCCAGGCCCCCCTTGCTCTAACCACTACACCCCACTCCCCTCCCCGAGCCCGGGAGAGAACCCAGGCGTCCTGGCTCCCAGCCCCCCCCTGCTCTAACCACTACACCCCACTCCCCTCCCCGAGCCCGGGAGAGAACCCAGGCGTCCTGGCTCCCAGCCCCTCCCCCCACCCCGGCTCTGACCGCCAGCCCCAGCTGCCCTCCCGGCGCCCGCTAGGGCAGCAGGACGTTGATCTCGGAGACGCTGGCCTCCAGCACGTTCTCGGCGGTGGTCTTGCCGTGCTGCTCCTTGAGGTGGCGGCGGATGGCGGGCTTGTGGGCGAAGCGCACGTCGCAGTAGGAGCAGCGGTAGGGGCGCTGGCCGCTGTGCAGGTTCATGTGGTCGTGGAGGGTGGACTTCTGGGTGAAGCTCTTGCCGCAGACGGCGCAGGAGTGGGACTTGACGCCCCGGTGGACGTTCATGTGCCGGTTGAGGTTGCTGCTGTGGTTGAACTGCTTGCCGCAGCGGGGGCACATGAAGATGAAGTGCTGGGCCCGCATGTGGAAGACCAGCTTCTCCACCCCCTGGAAGGCCTCCTCGCACTTGGCACAGCGGATGCTGCGCAGCGGGTGGGGGCCCGCCGGCCCCCCGCGCCCGGCCCCGGGGCGCCCGCCGGCCTCCTCCGCGTAGGTGCCCCCCGGGAAGATGAGCAGCCCCTCGCCCTCGGCGTCCTCGGCCAGGCTGTAGCAGGCCTTGACCACGCCCTGCGGGGCCGGCTCGGACGGCGCCGGCCCCTCGGCCACCGTGGAGTTCACCTGGGCCTCCTGCTGCTGCTCCTTGGCCCAGCCGGGGGGCGGGGACCCCTCCTTGGCCCAGGCCGCCTGCTGCTGCTGCTGCTTCTTCTGCCGCTGGGCCACCTCCAGGGCCGACTCCACCTTGACGATGCAGATGTCGGAGACGCCGTCGTCGTCCCCGTAGTCCTCTTCTTCCTCCTCGTCCTTCAGCTCCAGCTCCTCCAGCTCCAGCTTGGGGGGCCAGGCCGGGAGGCGGTGGCGGGCCCGCTCCTGGGGCGAGGGGCCGGCCGGCGCCCGGGGGGCCCCCCCCTTGGCCGGGGGGGCGCCCTCCTTGAGGCCGATCTGGGGCTGGATGAACTGGGAGAGGGCGTTGCGGCACTTCTCCACCACGTGCTCCATCTGCAGGTAGCTGGCGGCCGTCAGGTAGTTGACGATGTCGCGCACGGCGAACTCCAGGGCCCCGGTGTAGCAGGAGAGGAGCAGGTCGGCCACGATCTTGGCGCTGTGCATGAGGGAGACCTGCAGCTCGGAGGAGGGGTTCAGCAGGAACTGGTCGCGCAGGAACGGGGAGCAGGCCGCCAGGATCACCTTGTGGCCCCGGAACTTCAGGCTCTCGGCCACGATGGTCACGTCGCAGAAGCGCTCCTCCGAGCGCAGCTGGTTCATGTTCCGCAGCGTGGCCGCCTCGTGGCCCGGGAGCTGGAACCGCAGCAGCTCCACGCCCGACGCCATGCCGGGGGGGGCCGGGGGGGGCCGGGGGGGGCTCGGGGGAGTTGTGGGGCTGGAAGGGGGAGCCGGGGGGAGTTGTGGGGGCTGGAAGGGGCAGCCGGGGGGAGTTGTGGGGTGGAGGGGGAGCTGGAAAGGGGAGCAGGGGGCCTGGAAGGGGGGGCTGGAAGGGGGAGCTGAGGGGAGTTGTGGGGTGGAAGGGGGAGCTGGGGGGCTGGAAGGGGGAGCTGGGGGGGAGTTGGGGGGCTGGAAGGGGGAGCCGGGGGGCGACTGGAAGTGAGGCCGGGCTGGAGGCAGACAGGAAGGACAGGGTTAGCTGAGGCCGGACAGCCCCCGGGCACCCCCTTTCTCCTTGTCATGCTCCCCCTTTCGCCCCGATCACACCCTGCCGGCCCTGGCTGCCTTCCCCGTGCCCCACATCCGGGGGGAGGGGGGACCGAGGCAGGCACCCACCTGATCGGCTGCAAAGTGGCCCTGAACCCACCCTGGACAGAGCTCCCCCACTGCGCCCCTCCCCCACTGCACCCAACCTCTGCGCCGCGCCCCACCCCCATTACACCCACCCCCCTGCACCCCTCCCCCACTGCACCCCAACCTTTGCGTCCCGCCCCACCCCCATTACACCCACCCCCCTGCACCCCTCCCCCACTGCACCCAACCTTTGCGTCCCACCCCACCCCCATTACACCCACCCCCCTGCACCCCTCCCCCACTGCACCCAACCTTTGCGTCCCGCCCCACCCCCATTACACCCACCCCCCTGCACCCCTCCCCCATTGCACCCAACCTTTGCGTCCCGCCCCCCTTACACCCACCCCCTGCACCCCATTGTGCCCCTCCCCCTTTGCACCCAACCCCCTGCGCCCCATTGCACCCCTCCCCCACTACGCCCCTCCCCCATTCCACCCCCCCTGCGCCCCATTGTACCCCTCCCCCACTGCCCCCTCCCCCTTTACACCCGCCCCCCCATTGCACCCCTCCCCATTCCCTGGGTGGCCCCCCCTCACCTGCAGGCGGCCGCGGGTCCCGGCCCCCCGGGGTTTCTGCCCCTCGCTTCGCTTTGGGGGGTTTGGGGGGTTTTCTATTTTTGCACAAGGAGCCAACTCCAGAGAAAGGGAATTAAAGGGGCCAGGCGAGGGGCTCTTAAAGGGGCAGGACCCGGCGAGGGGATTATTGTCCGCCAGATGAAAAGTAAACGGGGAAGGTAGGAGAGAGGACAGGGGGGGGGACAGGCAGCCCCACCACCCCGGTGCATCGTGGGATACGGGGATGCGTTGGGGAGGAGGCAGCCTCGCTGCATTGTGGGATACGGGGGGGAGGCGGACCCGGTGTGGGAGAGGGCAGAGGGGGAGGTGGCCTCAGTGCATAGTAGGATATGGGGGTGCGTGGGGGGGAGGCGGCCCCATGCATCGTGAGATATGGGGGGTTGGGGAGAGGCAGCCCCGGTGCATCATGGGATACAGGGGTGCGTGGAGGGACAAGGCCCCGGTGCGTCGTGGGATATAGGGGATTGTTGGGGGGAGACAGCCCCAGTGCATCATGAGATATGGGGGTGTGTGGGGTGAGGCAGCCCCAGTGCATCATGGGATACGGGGGTGTTTGGCAGGGCAAGGCTCTGGTGCATCGTGGGATACGGGGGGACAAGGCCCCAGTGCATCGTGGGATATAGGGATTGTTGGGGGCGATGGCCCAGTGCATCCTGGAATATGGGGGATTGTTGGGGGGGGAGATAACCCCAGTGCACACGGGGGTGTGTGGCAGGGCAAGGCTCTGGTGCATTGTGGGATACCGGGGTGCATTGGGCGGAGGTGGCCCTGGTACATCATGGGATATGGGGGTACGTGGGGGGCAGCCCCAGTGCATTCTGGGAGCTGGGGGCACTTGGGGATTTGGTGGCTACTTCTCCATCCAGGGGCCCCTTTAATTCTCCCTTTCGCGTCCTCCCCTTTAAGAACAGTGACGTCATCACGCGGCGCCAAGCACCACATGGGCGGGGGGGCGAGGGACATTTTTTACCCATAAAATCACCATGGAAACCACCCCCCCACACACAAACGTGCCCCTCCCCCATCTCCCACTCTGAACGTGGAGGGGGCTGGGGGCCCGGACTCCTGGGTTCTCTCCGGGTGGGGAGTGCGGTGTGGTGGTTAGAGCAGACGGGGGGGGGGCCGGACTCCTGGGTTCTCTCCCGGTGGGTTCAGGGAGTGGGGTCTGGTGGTTAGAGCAGACGGGAGGGGGCCCGGACTCCTGGGTTCTCTCCCGGCGGGTGCGGGGAGTGGGGTCTGGTGGTTAGAGCAGACGGGAGGGGGCCCGGACTCCTGGGTTCTCTCCCGGTGGGTTCGGGGAGTGGGGTCTGGTGGTTAGAGCAGACGGGAGGGGGCCCGGACTCCTGGGTTCTCTCCCGGCAGGGGCGGGGAGTAGAGTGTGGTGGTTAGAGCAGACGGGGGGGGGCCCGGACTCCTGGGTTCTCTCCCGGCGGGTGCGGGGAGTGGGGTCTGGTGGTTAGAGCAGACGGGGGGGGGCCCGGACTCCTGGGTTCTCTCCCGGCAGGGGCGGGGAGTAGAGTGTGGTGGTTAGAGCAGACGGGGGGGGGCCCGGACTCCTGGGTTCTCTCCCGGCAGGGGCGGGGAGTAGAGTGTGGTGGTTAGAGCAGACGGGGGGGGGCCCGGACTCCTGGGTTCTCTCCCGGCAGGGGCGGGGAGTAGAGTGTGGTGGTTAGAGCAGACGGGGGGGGGCCCGGACTCCTGGGTTCTCTCCCGGCAGGGGCGGGGAGTAGAGTGTGGTGGTTAGAGCAGACGGGGGGGGGCCCAAACTCCTGGGTTCTCTCCCGGCGGGGGCGGGGCCGCGGGGCTGGCTCGGGGCTCACTAATCCTGTACCCATTAACCGGGGATCCGGGAAATGAGCCCTTGTTTGTGCAGCCCCGTGCGTGTCACGAAAACAAACAGACCCTGACCCTGGGGGCCGCAAGGCCAGACCCCCGCCCCTTCTCCCTCGGGAACGCTGCCAGCCCTGAGCAGAGGGGCGGGGGGGGCAAGAGCCCAGCCCTTTCGCCTGGAGAGGGAGGGGCCTGAGGCTGGGCCTGGCCCCACAGGGGAGGGTCCCCATAGGAGAGCAGCCGGGGCCAGGAGCAGGTGCGCGGGTCCCCCCCAGGAACCACCATGGCCCCCTCCCTCTGCGCTCTCCTCCTGCTCGCCCTCCACCCAGGTACGGGGGGGGGGGTGCAGAGCCCACCAGGGATGGGGCGGGCGAGGGATGGGGAGGGAGTTTGAGGGGGGGTCGAACTCAGGGGGGGGGGTGGGACTGAAACATCCTCCCCGCACTCCTTCACTGGGCCTGTTTCTCGTTCCCCTTTTCCTGTCCCCCCATCCTGCTGCCCATCCCGCCCTCTCTCCTCCCGTCTTCTGCCTCCATCCCTCTTCCTGCCTTTTCCCCCTCTCGCAAGCCGCCTCGTTCTGTCTTTCTCTCATTCCCCTGTTCGTTCTGTTCTTTCTTTCTCTCCCCCCCTTACCAGTCTCTCCTTCCTTCTCTCTCTCTTTCGTTTTTTCTCATTCCCTTTTTCTTTCCTTCCCTCTGTCTCGTCTCTGTTCTTTTTTTCTCTCTCCCTTTTCCTCCAAATCTCTCTCTCTCCTCCCTTGGTCCCTGCGTGTTCCCCGTCTCCCCCAGGTGCCTGGGCGCAGCCCCCCGAGGAGGCAGCGCCCTCCTGTGGCCAGGACGTGGCCATCCGCAATGGCACATTCGCCCTGTCGGACGGGTACCGCCGGGGCAGCGTGCTCACCTACTCCTGCCCCCCGGGCTTCTACCCCTACCCCCTGGGCAGCCGCCTCTGCCAGGACAACGGGCGCTGGACCACGCTCCGTACCCCGAGAGGCTCCGTCTCCACCAAGCCGCTCTGCAGAGGTACGGGGTGCCCGGACACCGGGGTTCTCTGGAAGGGGAGTGGGGGCTGGCGTTTAGCGCGGGATGGGGTTGGGAGCCTATCCCCAGCTCTCGGAGGGGAGTGGGGTCGAGTGGGCTGGAGGGGTGGGGGGCCAGGAGCCAGGACTCCTGGGTTCTCTCCACTCAGGTTCCATTCTGGTTTCAGAGATCCGCTGCCCGGCGCAGCTGGCGTTTGAGAACGGCTCGTTCCAGCCGCGCCGGGCATCCTACCCCGTGGGCAGCGTCCTGACCTTCGAGTGCCTGGACGGGTACACGCTGCGGGGGCCAGCCCAGCGCATCTGCCAGGGGAACGGGCACTGGGATGGGGGCACCCCCGCCTGCGACGATGGAGGTGAGGACCCCCATATCCCCTGTATCCCCCAAGAACCCCCATGTCCCCAGGGGGCTCAGGGGTGGAGGTGGGTCCTGGGGGGTCGGAAACTGAGGGATTCAGGGGGCCGTTCTCACCTCTCTCTCCCCCCAGCTGAGCACTGCCCCAACCCCGGGGTGCCAGCGGGGACGACGAAGAGTGGCAGCCGGTACCGGCTGGGCGAGCGGGTCTCCTACCGCTGCCAGCCAGGGCTGTCTCTGGTGGGCTCTGCCCAGCGCATCTGCACGGAGGCCGGGGAGTGGTCGGGGGCCGAGCCCAGCTGCAGAGGTGAGTGATTCCCCGCCACCCCATCCCTTCCCTCCTCCCCTCCCCCCCATCCGTGGCCCAGGGCTCCCCCTTCTGGCCCTCTACCCCCTCCAGGTTCTCTCATCCCTGCAGCTCCTTCACCCCGCTCCGCAACTCCCCACCATCTGCCCAGGATCTCCCTCCCCTTCCCTCCTTGACCCTCTGTCTCCCCCACACCTCCGGCGCCGTGCTCCGTGCTGCCTGGCTAATGGGGGCCCCGCTTCCCCCCTGCCCGCACAGCCCCTTTCTCCTACGACCGGGTGGAGGACGTCGGGGCCGAGTTCGGAGCCTCCTTCTCCAACGTCTTGGGCTTGGCCAGCTCCTCGGCCTCCTCCAGCCTCAACACCTCCATCCTAAAGACACGTGAGTCTGCCTGGGAGTGTGGGGGGGGGCAGGCACTGGGGAGTCTGGGGGGGATTCTGAGGGGGTGGGGACCAGGGGGAGAGGGTGGTCTCTGCGGGGCGAAGAGGATGTGGCAGGGGTGGGAGCCCAAGAGATGGGGGTAACTCATGGGGTAGCAAGAGGCAGTGGGGGAGGAGGGAATTGAGGGAGTAGGGGTTGGTACTACGTGGTGTAAGGGAGGTGGTGCGCACGGGGGGGATCCCCCTCCCCAGGATGGTGCAAATAACCCCTCCCGGTTCCCCTGCCCAGCAACGTTCCTGGGCCGCAGGCTCATTCTTAGCGACGACAGCTTCCTTAACGTCTACCTGCTGGTGGACTCCTCGAAGAGTGTCAACAAAGAAAGCTTCCAGATCTTCAAGGAATGGGTGGAGAACATTGTGGACCGGGTGAGTCCGGGGTAGGGGTGGCAGCTCCGCTGTCAGGAACTATGTCCCAGCATTGGTTCTAAGCACCTCAACACCAGCCATGGCTGCTGCGGTTTTTCTAGGGGTCTCTACAATGGTTCTGGGCGCCTCAATGTCCATTGTGGATGCTGCAAGTTCTGGGTACTTGTATGTCAGCTCAAAGGTTCTTCACTGCCAGACATGGGTGACACAAGTTCTATGCACATGCCTGCTGGTTCTAGGTACGTCAACGCCAGCCATGGACGCTGCTTGTTCTCGGGGCTTGTGCGCAGGCGGTACATGCCGCAGGCCAGCCATGAATGCTACAGTCTCTAGATGCCTGCATGCCTGTTCTCAGTATCTCGGTGGTAGCCATGAGCACTGCAGATTGTAGCTTCTCACACATCAAATCTAGGTATTCCAGTGCCAACAATGAGTGCTACAAGTTGTAGGTGCCTCTCCCCCGTTCTAGGAATCTCACTGCCTTATATGGCTGCTGCAAGTTCCAGGTGCTCATAGGCTGAGTCTACCTACAGTGACAGCTTATGGGCATTGCAAGTTCTAGGTGCCGCCACCTTGGTTCTAGGTTATTCAATACCAGCCACATGTGCTGCAAATTCTAGGTGTCTCAGTTTTGGTTTTAAATGCCTCAGCACCTGCTCTGGGCCCCTCAGCACTGGGTCTAGGTCTCTCTCATTGCCAGAGCTCACTTTCCTGTTCTTTCTCATACGCTGTCCTCCTCTTCCTCTGTTTCCTGTTCCCTCCCTATCTCTCACCCGTTCCAGATTGCCAGCTTTGAAGTAGCGTCCAGCTTTGCTGTGATCTCCTACGCCACCAAACCCAAGAAAATTGTTGCCATTTATGATCCTGAAGCTGCTGAAGCAGATGAAGTTATCAAAAAGACAAAGACGGGGATGAATTTTCAAGGTTTTGCATGCTTCCTCTTCGTGTGGCCTCCCTAATGCATGGGGGTCTCGCGCTTTCAATACCACCCACGACCCGTATTAGGTGCCGCAGGACCCTGGGTATTACCTGGGTTCTAGATGCCTCAACACCTACCTTCAGACTGGGAGATGGATGCTGGTGGTCTCATCAAGCCAGTAATAAACCATCATTAGGGTTTCTAAAAATAATAGAATGTAATTTGCTAACTCAGAAAGCATTGCACCCACCATGAACTAACTCTATTATGGATCTTACTGTGACAGATAAAGAGGAATTGATCACTGGACTGGAAGTCAGTGGTTGCCTAGAGACCAGTGGTCATGACCTTGTTGCATTCAATATGAGCAAACAGAGACGGTCCCAGCCAGAAATATACATATTTAGTGCTTCAAGAGAACTAATTTCCCCAAACTAAGGAAATGCGAGTGGGACTGAGTGGGAGGAAATGTTAAGTTCTAGGTGCCTCAATACCAGCCCTTAATCTCACGAGAATTTTAGTTGCCTTAGCACTAGTCCTGGGCGCTGTTGGTTCTTGATGACTTAGCACCACGTGTGGGCACTATGCTTCTAGGCACCTCAACCCCATTATTGGTTCTAGACGCCTCAACACAAGTCCTGGGTATTCTAGGTTCCAGGAGCTTCAATAGCTGCATCTCCTTTAGGGCTCTAGATGCATCAACACCAGCAGAGCCAACCCATGCCTGCTGATGGGGGTGGGCAGAGCGAGGGCAGCTGGCTTCAGCAGTGTTACTGAGCAGGTTCAGTCCATGTGAGCATGCTCAGTCCAAGCGAAGCAGCAAATCTGTGGGGGAGGAAGGAACGTGCTCGCACATGCCCCCTCACGCATCACCTCTGAAATTGAGCTCTAGATTCCACTGCCTCTAGATAGATCTATTCCAGCTATTGTCATTACTGGTTCTAGGCTCCCCCACATGAGTTTCAGATGCTTCACTATATCCTGGGTTCTAGGTGCCTTAACACCAGTTCTAGGTATATGGGGTATTTTATCCTTTTGCAGATCATGGCAACGGGACTGGGACCAACATCCGAGCGGCGCTGCTGGAGGTGTATAACATGATCCTGTTCCAGAAGGAAACCTTCAACCGGGCGGGCAAGCCGGATGCGTGGAAGAAAATCCGGCATGCCATCATTGTGCTGACAGATGGTGAGGAGCAACTGTTCCATTCTTTGGGGGCCAGGGAAAGGGTTATCTGACCCCACCTTCAGTGGGTGTAGGTCAAGCTTCCCAACTGCATAGCCCATTGTCAATGTGCCCCTGTCTTGGGGGAAGGGAATGGGTCATATCTCCTAACCCATAGGATGTTGTTTCAGGCAAATACAACATGGGAGGATCTCCCAAGGATGCGGTTGTCAAGATAGAAGATGTCCTAGAGATCAAGCCAGACAGGAAAGACTACCTAGGTGAGTCTGCCAACACACTTGGGTCCATTCCACATGCCAGTGATGGTTGCAGTCCTTCACTGATGTGATCTACCTGTTCTAGGTGTCTCCATGCCGGTTCTAGGTGCTTCATTACTTGGCTGTGGCTACAGTTCCAGGATCTTGGCACTTCCAATTCTAGATTTGTCAATATCTTCCTTGGCGCTGCAATACCAGGATCTGGTGCTTCAGCACCCATCCTAAGCAGCTCAGTAGCTTACCACCAAGTTATTTGTACTGCTGGTTCTAGGTACCACTACATTTGTTCTATTTTCCTGAGACCAGACCTGGTTATGAAATGAGTTTTCTTCCCACAAAAAAGTTTTGATGAAAGCAACAAAGGCTTTTATTAAGAATTTTTTTCAGGCGTTTCTGGGTGTTTTTCAAATTTTGCCATTTTTTTTCAGTTTTAACTGAAAATAGATAGTGCCTGCTGAAAATTTTTGCCCAAAAAGGTCATTTTTCTTTGTTCAGGGGGAGGGACGTTCCACACTTAAACTTTTGAGTTGCTCAATTTGCTACCAAGTTTTCTGTTTTCTTGATTCTAGGTGCCAGTTATAGGTATGAATAATAATAATTCAATTTTATTTATATGCTACAATGTCCAAATTCCTCTGTGCACCCTATTCCTCACTACCCAATTCCTTCTACTGTGGGTTCTACGTACCTCAACACTGGTTCTAGGCATTATTAGGTCCTAGATGGTCCTAGGTCCTTGGTTTGTCAGAAGCTGGGAATGAGCAACAAGGGATGGCTCACTTGATGATTACCAGTTCTGTTCATTCCCTTTGAAGCACCTGGCATTGGGCACTGTCAGAAGACCAGATACTGGGCTAGCTGGACCTTTGGTCTGACCAAGTATGGCCTTTCTTATGCCCTAGTAATAAGTTTTAGGCACTGTGCCAATTCTAGGCACCACAGTACCCATCCTAGTGCCTTGCTGCTGGGCTATTTACACTGTTTGTTCTAGGTGCCTCAACACCATTTCTAAGCACGGCTGGGTTCCAAAATGCCCTAATAACTGGTTCTGGGCACACTGCTGGTTGTAGACGCCACACGACCAGGGACAGGGCTCTCCAGTGACTTTCCATCCTCAACACCAGCTCCAAACCCTTCCGATTCTCGCTGCCCTCATGCAGTTCCTTGACTTGCCTCCTAGATGTCTATGCCTTTGGGATTGGGACGCTGGAGGTGGACTGGGATGGCCTTAATGAGATCGCTTCTAAGAAGGAAGGGGAGAGGCACGCCTTCAAGATGGACTCAAGCCAGGATCTCAAGGCTGCGTTCGAGGATGTCCTGGGTACGTAGGGGCCAACCCATGCGACGGGTGCAGCGTCCCCCAGTCACAGCGAGGGGGCCTCGTCTTTGCAGGCTGTCTAGTCAAGCTGCCAAGGAGGAGGACTGGGGTGTCATGTCTCCCTGTTTGGAACTGGGTGGGGGCGTCTCTCCCAGAGGGGAACCAAGCCGGGGCGGGGGGGTCTCTTCCCATGGGGCACCAGTCTGAGGGAGCAGGGGCTCTGCTGGGACTATGGGGCCATGTGGGCTTGGGGATCTTCCAGGACAGTGACCCTAGGATGTGGAGGACACACAGAGGGATGTGGCAAGCAGTGACCCCGAGGACTAACCCTCTTCCCCCGACATGGCATAGACCCAAAAAACATCCACGATCTCTGCGGGCTAGGAAACGATTCGCTGAGTGCCACGTCCCAGCAGCGGAACCCCTGGCACGTTGTCATCAAGGTGGGTCTGTCTGCTGAGCCCTCTTCGGGGGACCGCTGTCCCGTTCCCTCCCTCCCTGGGGCTGGGACCGCTGTCCCGGACACCTGGGTCCCGTTCCCTCCTTCCCTCCCTGCGGGCTGGGACCGCTGTCCTGTTGTGGAGTCCCCAGGCGAGGCTCTGGAACTCCTTCCTACGAAGCCGGGCAGGACTCTGAGGAAGTCCCCTCTCTGGGAGCAGCCTGTCTGCAGGACACACAGCTCACCCGGCTTCCACCTTCCTGGGTCTGACCTCGGAGCATTCAGCCTCCTCTGCCCCTCCGTGCGCTTCCCACAGCGAGTCCCCCCAGGCGGGGTCCTGGGGAAGCCAGAGGGTCCTGCCCCCCAACTCCGCAGTCAGACGTGACTCTCAGCCAGCCAGTAAAACAGAGGGTTTATTAGACGACAGGAACATGGTCTAACACAGAGCTTGCAGGTGCAGAGAACAGGACCCCTCAGCTGGGTCCATTTTGGGGGCAGTGAGCCAGACAACCACGTCTGCACTTCACTCCATGTCCCAGCCAGCCCCAAACTGAAACTCCCTCCAGCCCAGCCCTGCTCTGGGCTTTGTCCCTTTCCTGGGCCAGGAGGTCACCTGATCCCTTTGTTCTCCAACCCTTCAGCTCTCGCCTTGCAGGGGGGAAGGACCCAGGCCATCAGTTGCCAGGAAACAGGGTGTTGGCCATTTATGTCCCCTGGCCCTTTGCTCTGCAACAATGACACCCCCTTATCCCACCCCCTAGAGACTTAAGAGATGCCTAGGGGAAACTGAGGCACCCCTACAGCATTCAGAGGAAACATTAAGAACAGTCCCACTTTGTCACACCTGTTCCCTCCCTCCCCGAGGGCTGGGACCACTGTCCCAGACACCTGGGTCCCGTTCCCTCCCTCCCTGCAGGCTGGGACTGCTGTCCTGGATGCCTGGGTCCTTTTTCCTCCCTCCCCGGGGGCTGTGAGCACTGCTGGTCCCCCTAGCAGTGTTGGGAGAGGAGGCATTCCTCCCACAGCCCCTCCCTGCATTGGCCCCTCTCCCTGTCCGTAGGGGACGACAGGCGCGTCGTGCCGGGGGTCCCTGGTTTCTGACTCGTGGGTCCTGACGGCCGCACACTGCTTCAACCAGGTGACAGACACGTCCCTCTGGAGGGTAAAAGTGGGTAAGGGACCCTGCACAGCACTCGGCCCTTGGAACCCAGGAGTCCTGGCTCCCAGCCCTCCTCTCTAACCCACCTGGCCCCACTCCGCTCCCAGAGCTGGGAGAGAATCCAGGCGTCCTGGCTCCCAGCGCTCTAACCACTAGCCTCTTTCCCGGCACGCGCCCGCTGGCAGAGTCGCCTCCGGCACGGGTCTCCCCTTGGCCCTTTTCCCCCTGTCCCGCAGCACGCAACCTTTTCTCAGCTCTGACCCGAGCGCTTCGTTCCCCTCGCCGCGCCCCCGCCCGGCCCCTGGGCAATGGCTTGTGAAAGCCCAGCCTGGCGCCTCGGCTCGCCCAGGTCCCGCTGACGGGCAGGAGAACGGCCTCATGGGCCGACAAGGGGAATGAACAGAGCAGGGCAATGAGCGAGTGAGCCGTCCTGCCGGCCAGTCCCAGCCTCTGGCAGTCCGAGGGCTGGGAACTTGGGCCACGGGGCGGCGTCCCTGCCCATCCCGGCTCGTAGCCACCCACAGACCCATCCTCCAGGAGCTTTGGCCTTACAGCACCCTCCAGCAGTGAGTTCCACAGGTTGTTGGCATGCTGGGCGACGCCTTGTGTGGATTTGGAGCCCGCTGCCTGGTCACTTCTTCGCCTGCCCCCTGGTTCCGGCGTTCCGGGAAGGGGTGAATAACGCTCCCCTGGTCCCACTCTCCAGCCGGCCCGGTTCACAGCCCCTCAGTCATCTCTTTCCCAAGCTGAACGGGCCCAGGTGCACGGACCAGCCCCTGAATCAGTTCTGTTCCCTTCTCTGCCCCCTTCGCTTTCCTGAGGGGGCGCCCGGAGCTGTGGGCAGGGTCCGGGGGGGCGGCTGGCGGCAGCTGTTTGGACTCGTGGCCGAGTCAGACCCACCCCACGTACCCCGACGCACTCCCTGTTGCGGGCACCGTCCCCCCAGGGCCCCAGGAGACCAGGCAGGGGGGAAGTCCCTGGGTACAGACTCGAACCCAGCCCCCAGTCTGCTGCCAGCCCCATGTCCCGAGGAGGAGCGTCCAGGGTGGGGGCCCGTCCCCGGGCTGTGAGGGGCGGCCGTGGGGCTGGGCCAGGGCTGAGGCTGTGTCTCGGGGCAGGGACGGTGGAGATCCCCATCCAGAGCAGGATCGATCACCCGAGCTACAACGTCACGGCCAAGGCCGGCCAGGGCATCCCAGAATACTACGACTACGACGTGTCCCTGATCAGACTGCAGAAGGCCGTGCAGTTCTCGGGGCAGGTCAGGTGAGCGCCCCCTCCTGGGGAGAGAGGGCGGGGAGCGGAGCCGGGGCCGGGGCCCTCTAGGGGGCGCCGGCTCCCATCTGCCCCCCAGGGCAGGGACTGGCTGGCTCAGGGGGGCGGGGAATGGGGCAGGGGTCTGTCCCCTCTAGGGGGCGCCGGTCCTGATCTGGCCCCAGCTCAGCGCCCGTCTCTCTCCTCCCCAGACCCATCTGCCTGCCCTGCACGAAGCGAGCGAACCGAGCTCTGAAGATGCCCCAGGGGACGACGTGCAAGGATCACGGTGCGTGCGACGTCCCAGGGGCCACGCCCGCCCCTTGCTGGGGGGCACACGATCGCCCCGTGCGTCCCTCGAGGCTGGCGGACCAGGGAGCGTCTCGCGGCACCGGGCTCCGCGGGCAGGGGCAGGAGGGCGTGGGGGGCGCCGCTCCAGGCTGTGGGCAGAGGCGGCCGGCTCGGGGGGCAGGGCTGAGGGCGTGGGGGGGCCCCTGCTGCCCTTCCAGGGAACCCAGGCGTCCTGCCCTGACCTGGCTGTCTGCCCTGCAGAGCTGGAGCTGCTGGGCCTGGAGCGGGTCCCCGCCCACTTCGTCTCCCTGAGCAGCGAGAGGTTAAACGTGCAAATCAAGACCAACAAGTCGGTAGGTGGGTCCCTCTGCCCCCCCCAGGGTTCCTGCCCCATCTGGGGGGGATTTGCAGCAGGGGAGAAACTGGGGGGGCTGACGGGGTGTCCCCCCCACCCCGATCTCTGCTGAGCTGTCTCTCACACAGTCTCTCTCGCACACCGCCACACACGGTCTCCCTCGCACCCCCCCCACCACACACACCCTGGTCTCCCTTACACACATCCTGACACACACACACACTTGTCACTCTCGGCGCGGTGACCTCCCCCGGGGAGACCAGGCCGCAGGCTGCGGGGGTTGTGCTGGGCCGAGCCCGGGCCGGAGGGTTGGGCTGCTCCGTGCGATCGGCGTCCGTCCCTCGGCAGCCCGGCTCGGTCTGTGCGGGGCGAGCTCGGCCCCGGCCCGGCTGCCGCAGTGATCCCCGGCCAGCCCCTGCCGGAGCGTCAGCCGGGCCGGGGCTCACCGGAGCCGCGCGGGTCTCACCACGGCAGCCGCACGCAGAACCGCGGACACGGGGCCGGCCCGCCCGCTCATTCTCACACAAGATTTTTAGGCGTCAGCAAAATGCCATCAAATCTGAACGAACCAGAGCGCGGTTCCCAGGCGGGCCAAAGAGCGAGGCTGGAGGTCAACAGCAGCGCGTCCCACACATGCGAGCGGGCGGCAGAAACCTGACGTCCTCGGACAAATCCGTCCCCCGCGCCGTGCCGGAGAAACCCCGACGTCCTCGGACAGACCCGTCCCCCGGGCCCCGCCGGAGAAACCCCGACGTCCTCGGACAGACCCGTCCCCCGGGCCCCGCCGGAGAAACCCCGACGTCCTCGGACAGACCCGTCCCCCGGGCCCCGCCGGAGAAACCCCGACGTCCTCGGACAGATCCGTCGTCCCCCGGGCCCCGCCGGAGAAACCCCGACGTCCTCGGACAGATCCGTCGTCCCCCGCGCCCCGCCGGAGAAACCCCGACGTCCTCGGACAGACCCGTCGTCCCCCGCGCCCCGCCGGAGAAACCCCGACGTCCTCGGACAGACCCGTCGTCCCCCGCGCCCCGCCGGAGAAACCCCGACGTCCTCGGACAGACCCGTCGTCCCCCGCGCCCCGCCGGAGAAACCCCGACGTCCTCGGACAGACCCGTCGTCCCCCGCGCCCCGCCGGAGAAACCCCGACGTCCTCGGACAGACCCGTCGTCCCCCGCGCCCCGCCGGAGAAACCCCGACGTCCTCGGACAGACCCGTCGTCCCCCGCGCCCCGCCGGAGAAACCCCGACGTCCTCGGACAGACCCGTCGTCCCCCGCGCCCCGCCGGAGAAACCCCGACGTCCTCGGACAGACCCGTCGTCCCCCGCGCCGGAGAGCCCCCTGAATCGCGCCCGGCACGGAGCAGCAGAGAGGGGTTTAGGGGGGTGAAGAGGACGGGCTGACCGGAGGCGGGTAACGGCAGCTACAGGACGTGGCTTAGAAACCGATTTGATCCCGTTGTTGAGCTCCAGAAGCCGGGCAGGGGAGTCGGGCCGCAGCAGCTCCCCGCCGGTCTCACCGTGCGCTGGGCCGTTCGTGGGGGGCAGGGGATCTCCTCTTTCCCCAGCACCAAGACCCCCGGCTCCGGCCAGCTAATTCCTGAATTGTCCACAAAACACCTCACGGCTTCGGAGCCCCTCGAATCACGGTTACGAGCTGGGAGAGAACCCAGGAGTCCCGGACCCCCCCCCCCGCCCGAGCTGGGAGAGAACCCAGGAGTCCTGGCGCCCAGCTAAGCCCTGGTTCTCGCCCCCAGCGCCCTTCGTGCATTGCGGGTGCCATCCAGCGTGACATGATCTACGCCAACGTGTCACACGTGTCCCAGGTGGTGACCGACCGGTTCCTCTGCTCCGGGCAGGAGGCCAGCGGCGGCTCAGAGGAGGCCTCTACCTGCAAAGGTGACATGGGACCTGTCCCCTCTGGGGGGCGCCGGCTCCCCCCGGCCCCAGGGCAGGGACTGGCTGGCTCAGGGGGGCGGGGAATGGGGCAGGGGCCTGTCCCCTCTAGGGGGCGCCGGCTCCCCCCGGCCCCAGGGCAGGGACTGGCTGGCTCAGGGGGGCGGGGAATGGGGCACGGGCCTGTCCCCTCTGGGGGGCGCCGGCTCCCCCAGGGCAGGGACTGGCTGGCTCAGGGGGGCGGGGAATGGGGCAGGGGCCTGTCCCCTCTAGGGGGCGCCGGCTCCCCCCGGCCCCAGGGCAGGGACTGGCTGGCTCAGGGGGGCGGGGAATGGGGCACGGGCCTGTCCCCTCTGGGGGGCGCCGGCTCCCCCAGGGCAGGGACTGGCTGGCTCAGGGGGGCGGGGAATGGGGCAGGGGCCTGTCCCCTCTAGGGGGCGCCGGCTCCCCCCGGCCCCAGGGCAGGGACTGGCTGGCTCAGGGGGGCGGGGAATGGGGCACGGGCCTGTCCCCTCTGGGGGGCGCCGGCTCCCCCCGGCCCCAGGGCAGGGACTGGCTGGCTCAGGGGGGCGGGGAATGGGGCAGGGGCCTGTCCCCTCTGGGGGGCGCCGGCTCCCCCCGGCCCCAGGGCAGGGACTGGCTGGCTCAGGGGGGCGGGGAATGGGGCAGGGGCCTGTCCCCTCTGGGGGGCGCCGGCTCCCCCCGGCCCCAGGGCAGGGACTGGCTGGCTCAGGGGGGCGGGGAATGGGGCAGGGGCCTGTCCCCTCTGGGGGGCGCCGGCTCCCCCCGGCCCCAGGGCAGGGACTGGCTGGCTCAGGGGGGCGGGGAATGGGGCAGGGGCCTGTCCCCTCTGGGGGGCGCCGGCTCCCCCCGGCCCCAGGGCAGGGAGTGGCTGGCTCAGGGGGGCGGGGAACGGGGCAGGGGCCTGTCCACTCTGGGGGGCGCCGGCTTCCTCCGGCCCCAGGGCAGGGCCTGGTGGGCTCAGGGGGCAGGGAACAGGGTCTGTCCCCTGTGGGTCTGAGTTCTGGTTTCCCCCACAGGTGAATCTGGCGGGGGGTTGTTCCTGGAGAAGAAGAAGAGGTATTTCCAGGTTGGTAAGCCCCTCCCCCTGGCTTTCTTGCCCGGACGCCTGGGTCCCATCCTCTCTGTCCCCGGGGCTGGGAGCTGTGCAGGTGGGGGGAGTTGTCCCAGATGCCTGGGTCCCATCCCCGTGTCTGTCTCCCCAGGTGGGCGTGGTGAGCTGGGGCACCTACAACCCGTGCCTGCTGAGGCCGAAGAAGAACGAGGAGGTGACCAGGAGGCTACCCCCCCGGGGCCACGTCCCCCGCGACTTCTACGTCAGCCTCTTCAGGGTGCAGGACTGGCTGCTCCGGCACCTGGGGGGCAAGGACAGAGAGACCTTTATCCCCTAGCGGGGACCCCCCGCTGCCCCCCACGGCCTGCGCCTGCCCCCACAATAACAGAGTGTTTGCTAACTGGGGTCTCTGTCTGGTTTGTGCCCCCCGCCTTTTTCCTGCCCCGGCCTCCAGCGCTGCGAGCTTCCCTATGGCAGTGCCCCCGGCCGCACATCCCCCCAGCGCTGCGAGCTTCCCCATGGCAGTGCCCCCGGCCGCACATCCCCCCAGCACTGCGAGCTTCCCCATGGCAGTGCCCTCAGCTGGGCATCTCCCAGCGTTGTGAATTTCCACATGGCAGTACCCCTGGCTGTGTACCCTAGGGCTGTGAACTTCCCCACAGCAGTGCCCCCAGCCGTGCTCCTGTGACGAAGTGGGAATGTTTTAATGTTTTCTCTGAATACTGTGTGGGTGCCTCAGTTTCCCCTAGGCATTTCCTAAGTCTCTAGGTGGTGCGACAAGGGGGTGGGATGGTGTCTGCACCGAGACTGGCCGACACCCCGTCTCCTGGCCGCTGATGGCCTGGGCCCCTCCCCGGCAAGGTGCCAGCTGAAGGGGCTGGAGAACGGAGAGATCAGGTGGCCTCCTGGCCCGGGAAAGACAAAGGCCGGAGGAGGGGGGGGAGAGTTTCAGTGTGGAGCTGGCTGGGGAAACGCGGGGGGGGGCGGCTGCAGGGGAAAGCCCGGGGCTGGGGGGGAAGGCCCAGGGCTGGGGGGGGAAGGCCCAGCACCGGGGTCCAGGCTCCCCCACAACATGGACCCGGCTGAGGGGTCCTGTTCTCTGCACCTGGACCATGTTCCTGTCGTCTAATAAACCTTCTGTTTCGCCGGCTGGATGAGAGTCCTGGGGAATCGCAGGAAATGGGGGGTGCAGGGCCCTGACTCCCCCACCCTCTGTGACAGCACCCTAGGGCTGTGAGCTTCCGCACAGCAGTGCCTCTTGCCAGGCAACCCAGGTTTGTGAGCTTCCCCATGGCAGTGCCCCTGATTGGGCACCCCAGCACTGTGAGCTTCCTCACAGCAGTGCCCCTGGCCAGGGCTGCGAGCTTCCCCCTGGCAGTGCCCCCAGTCGGGCACCCCCCCCAGTGCTGTGAGCTTCTCCACAGCAGTGCCCTCTTATCTCATTCCCTTCTCCAGGGGTCTGACTCCCCTCCCCAGGCAGGCAGGCCCAGGACAGGGGTGAACGGGTGGTTCTCAGCCAGACTGGGGGCAGGGAGTGGAAGGGGGAGGGCGCTGGGGGCCGTGACCCCCCTGTATACAAATACAGACCTTGGACTTGGGCCCCCCATGTGCTTGCTGCGTGTCTGGGGTGGGATTGGAGTGGGAGGCTGGGAGCCAGGACTCCTGGGTTCTCTTCTCACCCTCCTTTACCCGACCGAAGCTGCCAGTTCTTAGGAAAGGCAGTGGGTGCCCCCCCCGCCCGCGGTTTGGCCCCGGGCCAGGGGCAGCTGGCGGCCGGTGCAGGAAAGCGGAAGTTTATTTAGGGAGGGGAATAATTCGGGAGGGGAATTAATGGGGGGGGGGCATTTCCCAAAAGTCAGCTGGCCAGTTGGGCTGGGGGGGAAGGGATCCCCCCGCCTCCATGTGCCCCCACCCTTGATCCCCCTCCTGATG
Source organism: Lepidochelys kempii (assembly GCF_965140285.1). NCBI lineage: Eukaryota > Metazoa > Chordata > Testudines > Cheloniidae > Lepidochelys > Lepidochelys kempii. The sequence goes on along the minus strand of NC_136393.1, from coordinate 50,057,432 downwards.
CTGGCTCATTCCCCGCCCCCCCCCCCCCCCGCCAATTCCCCTCAGACCGCCCCCCCCCCCCCGTCATTTCCCAGACACGCTACAGGGCAGGTTTCGCAAGGGGCAGCGGGAACTGGCAGAGACAGACCCCCCCCCGCCCCCCAGGTCCCCCTCAACCCCCTCCCTCCGCCACTTGCCCCCACAACCCCTCCCCCTCCCTCCGAGCACCTGCCCCAGAGCCGCCCCCCAGCCCCGCCCCAGGGCAGCGGGGCTCGGCCAGACCCGGCTCCGCTCAGCCCCGCACGGACGCACGAAGCGATGGGACCCGCAGCCCCACTGCTCGCCTGGCTCATGGCGCTGAGCCTCGGTGGGTCCCCCCGCCCCCCAACTGCCCCCCCGGCAGCCCCACAACCCGGCCCTCAACTCAGCCCCTTAACCAGGCTCCTTAGCGCAGCCAGCCCCACGCAGGGGCCTCCCCAGCCCAGCCCCCCAACCCAGCCAGCCCCTCCCAGCTCAGGGCCCCCAGCCTGGCTGGACCCCCCTGCCAGCCAGTCCCGCCCCCCACCCCGGGACTCGGTCAGAAAGGGGGATAATTGGGGTCGGTCCGACACATATTGCCCCTGCCCGGCAGGTGGGTTTTTATGGGTCCCACGCAAATGGCCGGGCGCCCCCTGGCTGGACGGGGGGGATATTTGGGGGGGCCCCACACCAATGGCCGGGCGCGGGGGGGGTCCCTGGCTTTGCCCTGACACTCTGGTGTCCCACCCCACCCCAGGCACGGCCGCCAGCGACGCCCCGAGCTGCGACCCCCAGGCGGCGCCGATCGTGGGGGGCTCGGCCAAGCTGCAGCGGGAGGGGCAGGTGCTGGTCTACCAGTGCCCCGAGGGGCAGTTCCCCTACCCCACGCCGGTCCGCCAGTGCCGCGCCGACAGCCGCTGGAGCCCCCTGAGAGCCCGCGACGGCCGCCCCTTCGCCAAGGCCGAGTGCAGAGGTGCGGGGCCAGGGGAGGCTGGGGGCCATGGGGGGGGCCTGGGAGCTGGGGGGGGTTGGGGGCCGGGGGGGTGTCCGGGAGCCGGGGGGGGTTCGGATCCCGTGCGGAGGCGAGGGGCCGTGGGGGGTGTCCGGGGGCCGGGGAGGGGCTGGGAGCTGGGGGGGGGTTCGGATGCCGGGGGAGGCGGGGGGGGGGTTCGGATGTCGGGGGAGGCGGGAGGCCGGGGGGGTGTCCGGGTGCCGGGGGGGGTTCGGGTGCCGGAGGAGGCGGGGGGCCGGGGGAGATGTCCGGATGCCGGGGGGTGTCTGGGAGCCGGGGGGGGGTTCGGATGCCGGGGGAGGCGGGGAGCCGGGGGGGGGTTCGGATGCCGCGGGAGGCGGGGGGGTGTCTGGGAGGCGGGGGGGGGTCCGGGTGCCGGGGGAGGCCGGGGGGGGTCCGGGTGCGGGGGGGGGGTCCGGGTGCCGGGGGGGGGGGTCCCGGGACAGACCGCCCCCCTGTCCCCGCAGCGATCCAGTGCCTGGGCCCGCTGGAGTTCGACAACGGGCACTTCCACCCGCGCCAGCCCCGCTACAACATCAGCCAGACTCTGACCTTCGAGTGCTTCGAGGGGTACACGCTGCGCGGGCCCCCCGTCCGCACCTGCCTGCCCAACGGGAAGTGGAGCCGCGGGACGGCCATCTGCGACGACGGAGGTGAGGGGGGAGCCGCGTGCTCGGGCAGGCCCCGACCTGGGCCAACGCGCCCCGACAGGGGTCCACACGGGCGAGCACGCCCCAAGCCAGGCTGACGCTCCCGGACACGCCCCGACAGGGGTCCACACGGGCGAGCACGCCCCAAGCCAGGCTGACGCTCCCGGACACGCCCCGACACGGGCCCACACGCCCCGACACGGCTTGGCACGGGCCGACACCCCCCAGCTGGGGCCCACACCCCCGACACGGGTTGACACGGGCCCACACCCCCCAGCAGGGGCTGACATGCTGACACCCCCTCTCCCCGCAGAGGGCCAGTGCCCGGATCCCGGCATCCCCATCGGGGCGATGAAGGACGGGCAGCAGTACCGGGTGGAGGATCGGGTCCGGTACCGGTGCGCCCGGGGGCTCGTCATGTTCGGGTCCAAAGAACGGACCTGCCAGGAGTCCGGAGCCTGGAGCGGGACAGAACCGCAGTGTCGAGGTGATGAGATGGGGGGAACGGGGGAGGGGGCGGCGTGGGGGGGAACGGGGGAGGGGGCGGTGTGGGGGAGTGACCCCCAGTTTCTCAGCCCCCCCCATTTCTTCCTGCCCCCCCAGACCCGTCCACCTACGACACCCCCGAGGAAGTGGCCTCCACGTTCATCGCCTCCCTCTCGGAGACCGTGGAGGTGGCCGATCCGAACCGGTCCACCTGTGAGTCACGTGTGGGGGGGGGGTTCAGGGGGGGGGAGGCCGGGGAGCTGAGGGAGGATCACAGTTTGAGGGGGGAGGGCAGCCTGCTGGAGTTGGGGGATCACAGGCCGGGGGGCAGGAATAGGGAGTTTGTTGTGCGGGGGGGGGGTCAGGATGGGCATGGGGGGGGCAGCTGGGGGGCCGTGGCTGAGAGGCCTGCCTGGTTGCTGGGGGAGGGGGCGGGAAGCCCTGCCGGGGGGTGTGGGGGTGTGGGGGGGCTCTGCCAGGGGGCGTGGGGGTGCAGCAGGGGGGCATCCGGCTGGGGTGCGTGGGAGGGCGGAGGGGGGTCCGGCCGGCGCTGACCTCCCGCCCCCCCAGCGGAGAACGTGAAGCGCAAGATCCGGATCGAGGCCGGCGGGTCCATGAACATTTACCTGGTGCTGGACGCCTCCGACAGCGTGGGGGAGGGCAACTTCTCCCTCGCCCGCGACGCCCTGGTCCAGCTCATCGAGAAGGTGGGGACCCGCCCCCCAAACCCCGGCACCCCCCAAATCCCCTGGGAACCCCAACCTCCTGCCCCCCAAAAAAACACCTCGGGCACCCCAAAGTCCCCAGCCCCCCAAAAGCTCAGCACCTCAGGCCCCCCCACCTTCACCAGCCACCCAAAGCCCCCAGCAGCCTGGGCAGCCCCTAAGCCCCCCAATATCCCCAACGCCAGCACCCGTGGGGCCTTCCAGCTCCCCCCATACCCGCCACCCTCCCTGGCCACCCCCCACAGACCTCACAATCCCCAGCCCCCCAGGACCTCCACAAGCCCAGGGGCTTGGGGGCCCCCAACTGCCCCTGCACACCCGCTCCCCACACCCCAACTCTGTGCACCCCCCGCAACCAGACCCTTAGCCCCAACCCCAGGGTGCCCCATAACTGAGCCCCTCACCCGGGGGGGGGCAGCAAGACACCTGCCCCGTGCCCAATGGGTGCCCCCGCGGCCCCCCCCCGCCCTGACGCTCGCCCCCCCCCCCGCAGATCTCCAGCTACGGGGTCTTTCCCCGCTACGGGGTCCTGACCTTCGCCACCGACCCCCACATCGTGGTCAGCACCTTGGACCCCCAGAGCAGCGACGCCGACTGGGTCAGCACCAAGCTGGGGGAGCTGAAATACGACAGTGAGTCGGGGGGGCGGGGGCTCGGGGGGGGCTGCAGGGGGCTGGGGGCTCCGTGGGGTCACTGTGGGGGGGCTGCAGGCGGCTCGGTGGGGGTCTTGGGGGGACATGGGGGCAGGGGCTCTTGGGGGGTCACTGCAGGTGCTGTGGGGAGCTCCGTGGGGGTCACTGTGGGGGGGCTGCAGGCGGCTCGGTGGGGGTCTTGGGGGGACATGGGGGCAGGGGCTCTTGGGGGGGTCACTGCAGGTGCTGTGGGGGGCTCCGTGGGGGTCACTGTGGGGGGGCTGCAGGCGGCTCGGGGGGGGACGCGGGGGCTCGGGGGGTGGCCGCGGGGGGCCCGGCCGCCCTGACCCCCCCGCGCCCCCCCAGGCCACAAGCTGCGGAGCGGCACCAACACGCGGGCCGCGCTCCAGGCCGTGCTCAACATGGTGATCCAGCAGGAGCAGGACGAGCTGCGGCGCGGCCACAAGGTGGCGCCCGTCGCCAACTCCACCCGCCACGTGCTGATCCTCATGACGGACGGTGAGACCCCGAACCCCCGAACCCCGAACCCCCAAACCCCCGAACCCCCAAACCCCGAACCCCCAAACCCCTGTACCCCTGAACACCCCCGTACCCCAACTCCACCCGCCACGTGCTGATCCTCATGACGGACGGTGAGACCCCGAACCCCCGAACCCCCGAACCCCCAAACCCCGAACCCCCAAACCCCTGTACCCCTGAACACCCCCGTACCCCAACTCCACCCGCCACGTGCTGATCCTCATGATGGACGGTGAGACCCCAAACCCCAAAACCCCCAAACCCCCGAACCCCCAAACCCCTGTACCCCTGAACACCCCCGTACCCCAACTCCACCCGCCACGTGCTGATCCTCATGATGGACGGTGAGACCCCAAACCCCCAAACCCCCAAACCCCTGTACCCCTGAACACCCCCGTACCCCAACTCCACCCGCCACGTGCTGATCCTCATGATGGACGGTGAGACCCCAAACCCCCAAACCCCCAAACCCCCGAACCCCCAAACCCCTGTACCCCTGAACACCCCCGTACCCCAACTCCACCCGCCACGTGCTGATCCTCATGATGGACGGTGAGACCCCAAACCCCCAAACCCCCAAACCCCTGTACCCCTGAACACCCCCGTACCCCAACTCCACCCGCCACGTGCTGATCCTCATGACGGACGGTGAGACCCCGAACCCCCAGAACCCCCAAACCCCCGAACCCCAAAACCCCTGTACCGCTGAACACCCCCGTACCCCAACTCCACCCGCCACGTGCTGATCCTCATGACGGACGGTGAGACCCCGAACCCCCGAACCCCCCAACCCCCTGCACCCCTGAACACCCCCGTACCCCAACTCCACCCGCCACGTGCTGATCCTCATGACGGACGGTGAGACTCCGAACCCCCGAACCCCCCGAACCCCAAAACCCCCTGCACCCCCCCGTACCCCAACTCCACCCGCCACGTGCTGATCCTCGTGACGGACGGTGAGACCCCAAACCCCCCCGAACCCCCTGTACCCCTGAACACCCCCGTACCCCAACTCCACCCGCCACGTGCTGATCCTCATGACGGACGGTGAGACCCCGAACCCCCGAACCCCCCAACCCCCTGCACCCCTGAACACCCCCGTACCCCAACTCCACCCGCCACGTGCTGATCCTCATGACGGACGGTGAGACTCCGAACCCCCGAACCCCCCGAACCCCAAAACCCCCTGCACCCCCCCGTACCCCAACTCCACCCGCCACGTGCTGATCCTCGTGACGGACGGTGAGACCCCAAACCCCCCCGAACCCCCTGTACCCCTGAACACCCCCGTACCCCAACTCCACCCGCCACGTGCTGATCCTCATGACGGACGGTGAGACCCCGAACCCCCGAACCCCCAAACCCCCGGTACCCCTGAACACCCCCGTACCCCAACTCCACCTGCCACGTGCTGATCCTCATGATGGACGGTGAGACCCCCCAACTCCCCCTGTACCCCAAACCTCCCTGTACCCCCATACCCCAAACCCTCCTGTACCCCTGAACTCCCCATACCCCAACTCCACCTGCCACGTGCTGATCCTCATGACAGACGGTGAGACCCCCAACCCCTCTGTATCCCCAAACCCCTCTGGGCCCTGAACCCCCCAGAGCCCCTGTACCCCCGAACACCTCTAGAGTTCCCTATGCCCTGCCCAGCCCCACTGAAGCCCCAACCCCCCTATCCCCCGAAGCTCCCTGGCTCCAGGCAGCCCCTCAGCCTCTGGACCAGAGCCCCCCACCCCTCCCACAGCCCCCACCGGTGCCCAACCCCCTCCCCCCTCACTCTCCTCTTCCCCCCAGGGAACACCAACATGGGGGGCTCCCCGGTGCCGGTGGTGGGGCAGATCCGGGAGCTTCTGAGCATTGGCTGGGACAGCCGCAACCCCCGCGAGGACTACCTGGGTGAGGGAGGCCCGGGCCTGGGGGGGCCGCAGGAGTGGGGCAGACCATTGAGGGTCCATGAGGGGCTGCGAAGGGGAGATCCATAGGGCTGGGGTCAATGTGGGGCTCCACCGGGGAGGAGGTCCATAGGGGTTGGGTCGGGATGCGGGTCTGTGGAGGGCTCTGGGGGGGGGGAAGTCCATGGGGGTGGGGAGATCCATGGGGGAGAGACATGGGGTCGGCAAGAGGGGTCCATGGGGGACTCTGGTGGGAGGTCCATGTGGGTGGGGAGGGCCATAGGGGAGGGATGTGAGGTTGGTGAGGGGCTCTGGGGGGGCTCCATGGGGGGGAGGGCCGGCGGGGGGGTTCCATGGGGTCTCCACCAGCCCAGCTCACCCCCCCACACAGATATCTACGTGTTCGGGATCGGGGCCCTGGTGAACCAGGTGAACATCGCGGAGCTGGCCTCCAAGAAGGACCACGAGACTCACGTCTTCCACATGCGGGACATCGAGGACCTGCAGAAGGCCTTCCACGACATGATCGGTACGCCGGGACCCCCGGCATCCGGCTCCCCGGCCCCCTCTGCCCCGGGACCCCCGGCGTCCGGCTCCCCGGCCCCCTCTGCCCTGGGACCCCCGGCGTCCGGCTCCCCGGCCCCCTCTCTCCCATCTCCCGGGACCCCCAGCGTCCGGCTCCCCGGCCCCCTCTGCCCCGGGACCCCCGGCGTCCGGCTCCCCGGCCCCCTCTGCCCCGGGACCCCCGGCGTCCGGCTCCCCGGCCCCCTCTCTCCCATCTCCCGGGACCCCCAGCGTCCGGCTCCCCGGCCCCCTCTGCCCCGGGACCCCCGGCGTCCGGCTCCCCGGCCCCCTCTCTCCCATCTCCCGGGACCCCCAGCGTCCGGCTCCCCGGCCCCCTCTGCCCCGGGACCCCCAGCGTCCGGCTCCCCAGCCCCCTCTGCCCCGGGACCCCCCGGCGTCCGGCTCCCCGGCCCCCTCTCTCCCATCTCCCGGGACCCCCAGCGTCCGGCTCCCCGGCCCCCTCTGCCCCGGGACCCCCGGCGTCCGGCTCCCCGGCCCCCTCTCTCCCATCTCCCGGGACCCCCGGCGTCCGGCTCCCCGGCCCCCTCTGCCCCGGGACCCCCGGCGTCCGGCTCCCCGGCCCCCTCTCTCTCATATCCCGGGACGTCCGGCTCCCCGGCCCTCTCTGCCCCGGGACCCCCGGCATCCGGCTCCCTGGCCCCCTCTGCCCCGGGACCCCCGGCGTCCGGCTCCCCGGCCCCCTCTCTCGGGACCCCCAGCATCCGGCTCCCCGGCCCCCTCTGTCCCAGGATCCCCGGCGTCCGGCTCCCTGGCCCCCTCTCTCTCATATCCCGGGACGTCCGGCTCCCCGGCCCCTTCTGCCCCGGGACCCCTGGCGACCATCTCCCCGGCCCCCTCTCTCCCATCTCCCGGGACCCCCGGCGTCCGGCTCCCTGGCCCCCTCTGTCCCGGGACCCCCGGCGACCAGCTCCCCAGCCCCCTCTCTCCCATCTCCCGGGACCCCCGGCGACCAGCTCCCCAGCCCCCTCTCTCCCATCTCCCGGGACCCCCGGCGTCCGGCTCCCAGCCCCCCACCCCCTCTGGGAACCCCGGCATCAGGCACCTCATCCCCGCTCTGGGCACTAGACCCCACTCCCCACCCCGGGCTGGGAGAGAACCCAGGCGTCCTGACCCCGTCTCCCCCCAGACGAGAGCGAGACGCTGAGCATGTGCGGGCTGGGCTGGGAGTTCGAGAAGGCCGAGGACCACCAGAAAAACCCCTGGCACGTCAGCATCAAAATCGCCGTGAGTGGGGGGGTCGTGTGGGGTGCTGGGTGGGGGGGCGTGTGGGGCATGTGGGGGTGGGGCACAGGGGTGCTGGGTGGGGGGGCGTGTGGGCCTCGAAGCTCTGGGGGAAGAGGGAGCTGGAGGCGAAGGGGGTGGGCTGGGAAGGTCACCGGGGGAGGGGGGGTTATGGGGGGCCGGGGGTTGGGGTAATGGGGCACCAGCTGGGTGGGGGAGCCGCCCTCTCATGCCGGGGTCCCTGAGTCAGGCTGCGCCCACTACCCGGCTGCTGGGCCCCCCCACGGGATCCCGGCTTCGGCCCCCCCCGCCCCCGGGGCCGGTCTCCCCCCATGCCCCCCCGGCGGCACCCTCACCCCCCTCCCTCCGCAGCGCCCCGGGAAGGGGCTGGAGTCCTGCAAGGGGGCCCTGGTCTCCGAGTACTTCGTCCTCACGGCCGCCCACTGCTTCAACATCGACGACCGGGCCCACTGGATCACCGTGGACATGGGTGAGCCGGACGCCTGGGTTCTCCCCTGGCTCGGGGAGGGGTGCGAGCTGGGGACGGAGCCGGACGCCTGGGTTCTCCCCTGGCTCGGGGAGGGGTGCGAGCTGGGGACGGAGCCGGACGCCTGGGTTCTCCCCTGGCTCGGGGAGGGGTGCGAGCTGGGGACGGAGCCGGACGCCTGGCTTCTCCCCTGGCTCGGGGAGGGGTGCGAGCTGGGGACGGAGCCGGACGCCTGGCTTCTCCCCTGGCTCGGGGACGGGGGCGGGAGTGCGAGCTGGGGACGGAGCCGGACGCCTGGGTTCTCCCCTGGCTCGGGGAGGGGTGCGAGCTGGGGACGGAGCCGGACGCCTGGCTTCTCCCCTGGCTCGGGGACGGGGGCGGGAGTGCGAGCTGGGGACGGAGCCGGACGCCTGGGTTCTCCCCTGGCTCGGGGAGGGGTGCGAGCTGGGGACGGAGCCGGACGCCTGGGTTCTCCCCTGGCTCGGGGAGGGGTGCGAGCTGGGGACGGAGCCGGACGCCTGGCTTCTCCCCTGGCTCGGGGACGGGGGCGGGAGTGCGAGCTGGGGACGGAGCCGGACGCCTGGGTTCTCCCCTGGCTCGGGGAGGGGTGCGAGCTGGGGACGGAGCCGGACGCCTGGGTTCTCCCCCAGGGAAGGCGACCTCGGTGAACAGGGTGGCCGGACTCTGGAGTCACCCCCAGTACAACATCGGGAAGCTCAAGGGGGCCGGGATCCCCGAGTTCTACGACTACGACGTGGCCCTGCTGAAACTCACCCAGAAGGTCAAGTTCTCCTTCGACTCCCGGTGAGTGGGGGTCCGGGGCCCCTCCCCTGCCGGCCCCCCAGCCACCCGCTGACCCTCTGCTGCCCCCCACAGGCCCATCTGCCTGCCCTGCACGGAGGGCACCACCCGCGCCCTGCGCAAAGCCCACCCGCAGACCACCTGCAACGACCACAGTAAGAGAGGCCCCCCCGCGGCCCCCCCAGTGCCCCTCGCTCCCCGCCCCGCAGCCTCCTGCCCCCCCGGTGCCCCTCACTCCCGCCCGCGGCCCCCGCCCCCCCCGGGGCCCCTTGCTCCCACCCTGCGGCCCCCCCGGGGCCCCTCGCTCCCGCCCCGTGGCCTCCTGCCACCCGGTGCCCCTCGTGCCAGCCCCGCGGCCCCCCAGGGCCCCTCGCGCCCGCCCCGCGGCCCCTTGCTCCCGCCCTGCGGCCCCCTGCCCCCACCCCCAGAGCTGCCGGTGCCCCTCACTCCTGCCCCGCAGCCCCCTGCTGGTGCCCCTCATTCCCAAGCTGCAGCCCCCTGCCCCCCCAGCGCCGCGGGTGCCCCTCCCTCTGGCCCCGCAGCCCTGAGTCTCGCTGGGCCCCTAGAGCGGCTGCTGCTGACGGTGGGCGAGATCCCGGCGCTCTTCGTGCACGAGGACAGGAAGAAGCTGGAGCGGAAACACGTGAACATCAAGAACGGTGTCAAGGTGAGGGACCCCGGCGTCCGGGACGGGTGGGAGCGGGCGCCCGAGAGGGGACAGGCCCCCTGCCTCGCCCCCCCCAGCCGGGCTGGCCCCTGCAGGCCGGGGGAGCTGCGGGGCGGGCTCAGTGGGGTGCCCTATGCCAGGCGGGGGGCGCCCCCGGGGGTGTCTCGGGGCGGTGGGAGCCCCCGGGGGCGTGGGGGGGCCCCGCGGTGCTGAGCCTCCCTCTGCCCCCAGAGATCAGCCTGCGAAGCCGACGCGAAGAAGGCGCCGATCTACGTCAACGTGACGGACGTGAAGCAGGTGGTGACGCCCCGATTCCTCTGCACCGGGGGGATCGACCCCGTCGTAGACCCCAACACCTGCAAGGGTGAGCGCTGCCCCCCGGGGGGGATCCCCCAGGGGCCCCCGAATCTCCCCCACTCAGCCCCCGGCTCCCCACTGGCCCCAGGTTGGGATTCCCCCCAGGGGCCCCCTGGATCCTCACAGCCCCCCCACCCTGGGCTTCCCCCAGAGCCCCCAAATCTCCCCCAGCCACCCCCCAGATCCTCACATCCCCCCCGGGCTAGGATCCCTCCAGCCCCAACTGTCAACCCCTGGCCAGCAGCAGGGATCCCCCAGCTCCCGGCCACGACCTCCCCGCTCCCCCCCCAGCTCCCTCTAACCATCTTCTTCCTCCCGCAGGCGACTCTGGAGGCCCCCTCATCATCCCCAAGGGCAAACGCTTCTTCCAGGTGAGAGCTGCCCCCCATCCCTGCCCCGGGGGAGCCGGCGCCCCCTGGAGGGGACAGGCCCCACCCCTCTGAGCCAGCCAGTCCCCGCCCTGGGGCCGGGTGGGAGCGACCACCCCCTAGACGGACAGGCCCCCCCTTCTCAGTCCTTGCCTTCTGCCAATCAGGGGAGCTGTCCCTGGGGTTCTGGTGGGTCCTACACAAATGGCCGCCCCTGACTGCCCCCTTCCCTCCCCAGGTGGGCGTGATCAGCTGGGGGGTGTTCGACGTCTGCAAGCAGCCCAAGCGCAAGGCCCCGGCCTACGCCCGCGACTTCCACCTGAACCTCTTCACCGTGCTGCCCTGGCTGCGGGAGAAGCTGGCCGAGGAGGGGCTGGGCTTCATCTGAGGGGGGCCGGGGGGACCCCAGCCTATCCCCAGCCCCCAGCCGCCGGCTGCCCCTCATGGAGGGACAGGAGCCCCCCCCCACGTCCCTGTAAATAAAGGTTCGGTTCCCAGCCCCTGCTGGATGGCCCGGCTGGGAGGCCCATGAAAAGAGAGAACTCGTCCCATGACTGGGGGGGCTGTGCTGTGGGGCGGGGGCAGCAGGGGGCTCTCCCCGGGCAGTCAGGGGCTGTGCTGTGAGAGCGGGGTGGGGGGACGGGGTGGGGGGCAGCAAGGGGCTGTGCTGTGGGGAGCGGGGCGGGGGGCAGCAGGGGGCTCTCCCCGGGCAGTCAGGGGCTGTGCTGTGGGGTGGGGGGACGGGGTGGGGGGCAGCAGGGGGCTCTCCCCGGGCAGTCAGGGGCTGTGCTGTGGGGAGGGGGGTGGGGGGCAGCAAGGGGCTGTGCTGTGGGGAGGGGGGTGGGGGGACGGGGTGGGGGGCAGCAGGGGCTGTGCTGTGGGGAGTGGGGTGGGGGGACGGGGTGGGGGGCAGCAGGGGGCTGTGCTGTGGGGAGTGGGGTGGGGGGACAGGGTGGGGGGCAGCAAGGGGCTGTGCTGTGGGGAGCGGGGCGGGGGGCAGCAGGGGGCTCTCCCCGGGCAGTCAGGGGCTGTGCTGTGGGGTGGAGGGACGGGGTAGGGGGCAGCAGGGGGCTCTCCCCGGGCAGTCAGGGGCTGTGCTGTGGGGAGCGGGGTGGGGGGACGGGGTGGGGGGCAGCAGGGGGCTGTGCTGTGGGGAGGGGGCGGGGGGCAGCAGGGGGCTCTCCCCGGGCAGTCAGGGGCTGTGCTGTGAGGAGCGGGGTGGGGGGACGGGGTGGGGGGCAGCAGGGGGCTGTGCTGTGGGGGAGCGGGGTGGGGGGACGGGGTGGGGGGCAGCAAGGGGCTGTGCTGTGGGGAGCGGGGCAGGGGGCAGCAGGGGGCTCTCCCCGGGCAGTCAGGGGCTGTGCTGTGAGGAGCGGGGTGGGGGGACGGGGTGGGGGGCAGCAGGGGGCTGTGCTGTGGGGAGCGGGGTGGGGGGACGGGGTGGGGGGCAGCAAGGGGCTGTGCTGTGGGGAGTGGGGTGGGGGGCAGCAGGGGGCTCTCCCTGGGGAAGGCAGACTCAGGTGGTGCAGTTTCAGTGAGTTTATTAAGGTGCTAACGAGCCCCTGCCCCCGCCGGATCAGAACAGGTCCTCGTTATAGACCACTTGCGAGCGCTTGTCCCGGTGGGAGCCCTTCGCGCTGTTCTTCACGGCTGGGGGAGGGATGGGGGGGGGTTAGTGCTGGCTGGGGAGACAGTCCCCCCCAAACACACACCCAGCTGGGTTAGAACCCAGGCATCCCTGCTCCCAACCACTAGACCCCACTCCCCTCCCCGAGCCAGGGAGAGAACCCAGGAGTCCGGGCTCGCAGCCTCCCTGCTCTAATCACTAGACTCCCCTCCCCTCCCCGAGCTGGGGAGAGAACCCAGGCGTCCGGGCTCCCAGCCCCCCCCACTCTAACCCACCACACCCCCTCCCCCCACCCCGAGCAGGGAGTGGACCCAGGCGACCGGCCCGCCCGCTTACCCAGTGATCCCCAGACGGATTTCCCGGTGGCCGCGTCCAGCATGGGCTGTTTGCGCGCGATGCTGACTTTCAGCTGCACGTCCTCAACCACGGCCCCGTTGAGCTGTGGGGAGAAGGGGGCACGGCTCAGAGCCCAGCCCCTCTGCCCCCGGCCGAGCCCACAGCGCCGGGCAAGGGGTCCCTGGGGAACCTGCCCCGCCCCACCCCAAAGCCAGCCGCATCCCAGCACCAGGCAAGGGGTCTCCGGGGAACCTGCCCCGCCCCACCCCAGAGCCAGCCGCATCCAGCACCAGGCGAGGGGTCTCCAGGGAACCTGCCCCGCCCCAGAGCCAGCTGCATGTCAGTGACGGGCGAGGGGTCCCTGGGTAACCAGCCCCACCCCAGAGCCAGCTGCATCCCCGTGCCGGGAGAGGGTCCCCGGGGAACCAGCCCCCGCCCCGCCCCAGAGCCAGCTGCATGTCAGTGACGGGTGAGGGGTCCCTGGGTAACCAGCCCCACCCTGCCCCAGAGCCAGCGGCGTTGCCAGGCCAGGGGGGCCGTACCTCAGCAATGGCCTGATCCGCTGACTCCATCTTCTCATACGTGACGAAGGCGCAACTGGGGGGCGAGATGTGAAAGGGGAGTCACTGGCCCCACCCCTGCCACAGCCCCGCCCCTTTAACTCCTCCCCATTCTTTCCAGCCCCGCCCATTCCTCCTCTGAAGCCCATCCCTCCTTTAGCTCTGCCCTTCTGTGCCTTTGCCATATCCTAGCTCCTCCCCTATTTCCTTCCAGTCCCACCCACTTGCCATAGCCACGCCCACCTCCAACTCAGGTCCCCTCTCTGCCCCACCCCTCAGCTGAAGCTCCACCCCTGACCCCGCCCTCACTTGCGGGGGTTGTCCATGGAGAGGTCGATGATGGTGCCGAAGGGGGAGAAGGCTCCACGCAGCAGGCTCTGGGTCATGTCGGTGCCGTAGACGTAAACCGTGTTCCCCTTGCGTGGGGCCCGCCGGTCCGGGAACGAGTCAGACCCTGCGGGAGACGGGGTCAGAGCCGCCGGGGAGAGCAGAACCCAGGAGTCCGGGCTCCCAGCCCCCCACACTCCAACCCACTAGACCCCCAACTCCCCTCCCAGAGCCAGGGAGAGAACCCAGGAGTCTGGGCTCCCAGCCCCGCCTGCTCCAACCCACGAGACCCCAACTCTCCTCCCAGAGCCAGGGAAAGAACCCAGGCGTCCTGGCTCCCAGCCCCCTGTGGTGCCGTACGGCGGAAGCTGCTGTCCCGCTCCCGGTCCCGGTCCCTCTCGCGGTCCCTCTCCCGGCTCCGCTCCCGGCTCTGCTCCCGGTCGTAGTCCCACTCGAAGGTGCGCAGCCCCTCGCCGCGCTCCGGCTCCTTCTCGGGGTCCCTCTCGTCCTCTGGCTCCTTCTCGGGGTCCCGCAGGCGCTCGCTGGAGCTCACGAAGCTGCGGCGGGGCAGGATCGCACGCCGGGGTTACGGCAGTCACTGGGGGTCTGCCCCAGCCGGGCCAATGCGTGGGAGCGCTCGGGGGCCTGGGGCAGTTATGCGAGGGCGCTTAAGGGCCTGGCCTGTCTCGGGAGGGGCGCTCGGGGGCCCCGTCCTGTCTCAGGGCAGTTATGGGAGGGGTGTTTGGGGGCCTGGGGCAGTTACGGGTAGGGCGCTCAGGGGCCTGGCCTGTCTCGGGAGGGGCGCTCGGGGCAGTTACGGAGGGGCGCTCGGGGGCCCGTCCTGTCTCAGGGCAGTTATGGGAGGGGTGTTTGGGGGGCCTGGGGCAGTTACGGGTAGGGCGCTCAGGGGCCTGGCCTGTCTCGGGAGGGGCGCTCGGGGCAGTTACGGGAGGGGTGCTCGGGGGCCCGTCCTGTCTCAGGGCAGTTATGGGAGGGGTGTTTGGGGGCCTGGGGCAGTTACGGGTAGGGGGCTTGGGGCCGGGCCTGTCTCGGGAGGGGCGCTCGGGGCCCAACCCGTCACAGGAGGGTCTCACGTCCACTCACCTCTCGTAGAGGGATTTCCGCTGGGGGCGCCGGGACTGGAGCAAACAGAAGAGAACGTCATCCCCTGTGAGCGCAGCCCAGCCCACCCCACCGAGTCGCGCTGGGAACCCCGGCGTCCGGGCCACGGCTCAGCATTCCAACCGCCCCTGCGGCAGGTGTCGACCTGGGACTCCCCTTCACCCCCTGCCCCATCTGCTCACAACTCCCCTCCCAAAGCTGGGACAGAACCCAGGAGTCCTGGCTCCCAGCCCGCCTGCTCTAACCCCCCAGACCCACTCTGAGATAGCGCGCTCGCCTGCTCTAACCCCCCAGACCCCACTCCCCTCCCACAGCTGGGATAGAACCCAGGAGTCCTGGCTCCCAGCCCGCCTGCTCTAACCCCCCAGACCCCACTCCCCTCCCACAGCTGGGATAGAACCCAGGAGTCCTGGCTCCCAGCCCGCCTGCTCTAACCCCCCAGACCCCACTCCCCTCCCACAGCTGGGATAGAACCCAGGAGTCCTGGCTCCCAGCCCGCCTGCTCTAACCCCCCAGACCCCGCTCCCCTCCCACAGCTGGGATAGAACCCAGGAGTCCTGGCTCCCAGCCCGCCTGCTCTAACCCCCCAGACCCCACTCCCCTCCCACAGCTGGGACAGAACCCAGGAGTCCTGGCTCCCAGCCCGCCTGCTCTAACCCCCCAGACCCCACTCCCCCTCCCACAGCTGGGACAGATCCCAGGAGTCCTGGCTCCCAGCCCGCCTGCTGTAACCCCCCAGACCCCACTCCTCCCTCAGAGAACCCAGGCATCCGGTACCTCCTGGCATTCGTCATCGGCCGACAGGCTGCGCTGGAATGGCTGGAAGGTCGGGGCTGGTCCTTTCTCAGGGTCCTAGGGAGAGACACAGAGTGAAGGGGTGTCCGGGGGGGGGGTCTCCGCTCCATGGCACCCCCTGCCCCTCCTCCACTCACCTTCAGCTTCCCCTCCAGCGTCCGCGAGCGCTTGAACCCGCAGTTCTTGTTCTCCGCCTTGATGGCGCTGATGGCTCCCGTCTTCACCAGCATCTTGGCCTGCTCCGTGGCCGTGGCCGTGTCCACCACCGGCTGGTCTGAGATGGCTGGTGGGAGGGGCAGGGATAGGACCCAGGCGTCCGGGCTCCCCGCTGTAACCACCAGCCCTCACTCCCCTCCCAGTGCTGGGGAGAGAACCCAGGCGTCCGGGCTCCCCGCTGTAACCACCAGCCCCCACTCCCCTCCCAGTGCTGGGGAGAGAACCCAGGCGTCCGGGCTCCCCGCTGTAACCACCAGCCCCCACTCCCCTCCCAGTGCTGGGGAGAGAACCCAGGCGTCCGGGGCTCCCCGCTGTAACCACCAGCCCTCACTCCCCTCCCAGTGCTGGGAGAGAACCCAGGCGTCCGGGCTCCCCGCTGTAACCACCAGCCCCCACTCCCCTCCCAGTGCTGGGGAGAGAACCCAGGCGTCCGGGCTCCCCGCTGTAACCACCAGCCCTCACTCCCCTCCCAGTGCTGGGGAGAGAACCCAGGCGTCCGGGCTCCCCGCTGTAACCACCAGCCCCCACTCCCCTCCCAGTGCTGGGGAGAGAACCCAGGCGTCCGGGCTCCCCGCTGTAACCACCAGCCCTCACTCCCCTCCCAGTGCTGGGGAGAGAACCCAGGGCTCCGGGCTCCCAAAGACCGCCCCGTGACCCCGCTCTGAACCCCAGCCCCCACCCCTCCTAGAGCTGGGAGAAGCCAGGCGTCCGGGCTTCACAGCGTTTAATGCCTCCCTGGCTGGCCTGGCTGGTCGAAGTCTGTTGCTTCTTCAGAGCCAGGAGAGCCTTTTTCTGGGGGTCAAAACGGAAAAGTCAGTGCGGGGGCAGTTCCCCCTCCACCCCTTCACCCCACGGCCCGCATTCCCCTCCCTGCGCCCCACAGGCCCCACATTCCCCTCCCCACGCCTCATCGGCCCTGTACTCCCTGTCCCCGCATTCCCCTGCCCGCACCTCATGGGCCCCATGTTCCCCCTCCCCACACCTCATGGGCCCCACATTCCTGCCCCCCTGCCCCACGGGCCCCACATTCCCCTCCCCACACCTCATGGGCCCCACATTCCTGCCCCCCTGCCCCACGGGCCCCACATTCCCCTCCCCCACACCTCATGGGCCCCACATTCCTGCCCCCCTGCCCCACATTCCCCTCCCCATGCCTCATGGGCCCCACATTCCTGCCCCCCTGCCCCACGGGCCCCACATTCTCCTCCCCATGTCTTATAAGCCCCACATTCCTGCTCCCCACCCCTATCCAGGCCCCACATTCCCCCCCTCCCTGCCCCTAGCCCAGCCCTCCGGGCCCATCTAGCCCGGTATCCCGCCTGCCGAGGGGGGGTTATGGGCTCTGACCTTCTTCTTCAGCTTAGCGAACTTCTTCTGCAGGGCCTCCTCTTCCTCGGTGAGGGCGGGGGGCAGGACGAGCATGGCGGGGGGCTAGTGCTGGCCAGCCCAGAACCGGAACCGGGAGCAGGGCTAAACGCCCACAGGCAGGGAGCCTCCTGGGGGGGGGGCTGTTCCAGGGCGAGCCCCCAGCGCTGCCCGGGTCTGGTCACTGGTGCTGTGGGTCCTGCCTGAGGGAACAGACAGAGCCCTGACTCCCGGGGGGTTGCTTAGCTCCCCGCCCCCGGAAAGTACCCACAATCCCCTGGGGAAGCCTTTCACCAGCACCCACAGTGCACTGGGGCAGCCCCCAGCTTCTCCCACAATGCAGCCTGGCTGGGGAGAGCCCAGAATGCCCCAGGGCCCCTGGGGTGCACGGGACCCTGCCATCCCACAATGCACCTGCTCTACCCAGAATGCCCCAGGCCTAGGTCAACCGACACTCGGCATGGGCACCGCCGGCCTTCATTGCACCTGGCCCCCAGCCAACCTCAGCCAAGGTACCGCCATCCCCATAATGCCACCGCTCCACAATGCACTGGGGCCGATGCCAACCGCTCCCATGATACCCCCTGGGCAGACCACCGACCCCAGCGCACTGGGGGAGCCCGCCCACGGCTCCCACGATGCACCGGGGCCGACGCCAACCCCCCAGCACTCTGTCACCCCCGCCAGCCGCTCCCATGATGCACCAAGGACGCCCCCGCCAGCCGCTCCCATGATGCACTGGGCCCCCCCCACCAGCCGCTCCCATGAATGCACCAGGACGCCCCCACCAGCCGCTCCCATGATGCACCAGGACGCCCCCACCAGCCGCTCCCATGATGCACTGGGCCCCCCCCACCAGCTGCTCCCATGATGCACCAGGACGCCCCGCCAGCCACTCCCATGATGCACTGGGCCCCCCCCCCCACCAGCCGCTCCCATGATGCACCAGGACGCCCCCGCCAGCCACTCCCATGATGCACTGGGCCCCCCCCCCCCACCAGCCAGCTCCCATGATGCACCAGGACGCCCCCGCCAGCCGCTCCCATGATGCACTGGGCCCCCCCCCCGCCAGCCGCTCCATGATGCACCAGGACGCCCCCGCCAGCCGCTCCCATGATGCACTGGGCCCCCCCCCCCACCAGCCGCTCCCATGATGCACCAGGACGCCCCCGCCAGCCGCTCCCATGATGCACCAGGGCCGACGCCAACCCCTCCCCCCCCCCAGCGTCTCGGGACCCCTACAGCGCGGGCGGGGGGCTGGAAGTCGGGGTCCCCGCGCGCCCAGCGCCCCCGCCCCCGCACTGACCCTCGCCGCTGCCCGTCGGTGGCCGCTCCGCGATGCCCCGCCCCCCGCTCCGCGGCCTATCGGCGGAGAGGCGCCGCTCATTGGCCTGCGCGGCGGCGCGAGGGCGGAGCGCTCAAAGGCGGGGCGGGGCGACTCATTTACATACGGGCCCCGCCCCCCGGGCGGGAAGACGAGAGACGCGTCCCGGCGCCGTGCCTCCGCTTTCCCGGCTCGAGAGAGTCACTTCCGCCCGCAGTGCTGCCCCTCGCCGGCTTCCGGCCCCGCTTCCGCCCCGCAGTGCTGCCCTCGGCCCGCTTCCGGCCCCGCTTCCGCCCCGCAGGGAGATGAGCTGGCGGAGGGGGGAGCGCTTCCGGGGCAGGGGGGCGGCCCGCGGCGGAGATGGAGAGGATGAGTGAGAGGGGGAGGGGATATGGGGGGCTGGGCTGGAAGGGGAGCGCTTGGGTGTCCGGGGGGCGGGGTGTCCGGGGGGAGCACTTGGGGGGCGAGGTGTCTGGGAGGGGAGAGCGGGAGGGGAGGACTGGGGGGGTGTCCCAGAGAGTGGAGTGGGGGGAGCACTTGGGGGGGCAGGGTGGCTGGGAGGGGTGGGGTGGGAGGGGAGGACTTGGGGGTGGGGTGTCTGGGAGGGGTGGGGTGGGAGGGGAAGACTTGGGGGGGGTGGGTGTCTGGGGGAGCACTGGGGGGGTGGGAGGGGAGGACTGGGGGGTGGGGGTCGTCTGGGGGGTGGGGGGAGCACTTGGGGGTGGGGTGTCTGGGAGGGGTGGGGTGGGAGAGGAAGACTTGGGGGTGGGGTGTCTGGGGGAGCACTGGGGGGGGTGGGAGGGGAGGACTGGGGGGGTGTCCCAGAGAGTGGGGTGGGGGGGAAGCACTTGGGGGGGTGGGGTTGTCTGGGAGAGGGGGGGGTGAGGGGGAGCACTTGGGGGTGGGGGTGTCTCGGAGGGGTGTGAGGTGGGAGGGGAAGACTTGGGGGGGTGGGGGTGTCTGGGGGAGTGGGAGGGGAGGGACTGGGGGGTGTCCCAGAGAGTGAGGTGGGGGGAAGCACTTGGGGGGGCGGGGTGTCTGGGGGGGAGGGGAGGACTGGGAGGGTGTCCCAGAGAGCGGGGTGGGGGGGAGCACTTGGGGGGTGTCTGGGAGGGGTGTGTGTGTGTGTGGGTATCTTGAGGCCGAATGTGGAGTCTGACCCCCCCCTCCCCCAGAGCTGCCCCCCCGGGGGCCCATGGAGCTGCCCCTCTCCATGCTGGAAGTGGGCTGCGCCGGACGCTTCGAACTCCTCACCTGCCCGGAGCAGCCCGATGGGGACACGTTCCCCCTCTCCACGGTGAGCCCCCCAGCGCCGGCGTGGAGCCAGCGCCCCCCGCTGCCCCCCGTGCCCTGCCCGGCCGGTGTTCGAAGTCTGCCTTCTCTCTGCTTCCAGCTGCCCCACGGGCTGCCCCCCTACGCCCTGGACCTGGCCTCGGAGCTGGAGCGGCGCTTCCTGGCCAGCCCCGAATGGCTGCCCCTCCACAGCTTCGAGAGGGCCCACAGGTGAGCGGCACGGGCCAGTGGGGCCCCAGGGCATCTGTCCCCAGAGGTGGCTGATCCCTTGGATGGGGGGGGCGTGTTGGAGGGGGCTCTGGGGCGGGGACTGGTGATGACTCCGCCCCTCTGCCACCCCCAGGGTCTGGCCTCGGGAGAAGGACATCTGGTCGCTGCTGGAGACGGCCCCCACCCCCGTGCACTCCACGCTGCAGACAGAGCGGGACCCCACCACGGGGCAGATCCTGGCCTTCAGAGAGGTGAGCGCGCCGGCCCGGACGCCGGGGTCCTGTCCCTTCCCTCCGCGGGGGCTTGGAGCCATCTAGCACCCCAGAGGTGTGGTCCCAGACCCCGGGGTCTGGTCCCTGTGCTGCCCGGGCTTGGGGGCCGGGTGGCCCCTGGGCGTGCCCACCCTGACGCCGGGATCCTATCCCCTTGCTCTCAGTGGGGTGGGATCTGTGGAGGCCCCTCGGGGTGAGCCTAGTCCTGGACGCCTGGGTCCCCAACCCCCCTCAGCCCCTCCCCCAGGGTCTTGGAGCCGCGCGGCCCCCTGTGGACACTGCCCGCTCTGATCCCCTCCCGCTCTCCGCCCCAGGCGCCATTGGACAACATGGGGCTGTCGGCCAAGAACTCGCTCTCCTTCCAGCGGGCACCGGGGCCCCCTGCCCAGGCCCTGCGGGGCAGCAGCACCAACTATCCCTTCTGGCCAGGTACGTGACCCTGCCTGCCCCCCGAGCTGCCCCACCCTGCCCTGGGGGCTGCTGGGACTGAGCCTCTCTCTGGCTCCCTAGGCGGGATGGACGAGCCCAGCATGGAGCAGATCAGCGCCAAAGGCCACCTGGAGGAGGACATCGACTTCGAGAGAGGTACTGGGGACCCTGGCGTCCTGCATCCCCCCCGCCCCACCTGCCCGCCCATGTCCCATGTCCCATCCCCACCCCAAAGCCAGCCAGTTCCCATGTCCCTTTCCCTGCCCCCCTGAGCAAGTCGGCCAGTGCCTGCCCTGGGGCCGGATGGGAGATGGCGCCCCCGAGAGCGGACAGGCCCCATGTCCCATTCCCCGCCCCCCTGAGCCAGCCAGTCCCTGCTGTGGGGCTGGATGGGAGATGGCGCCCCCCCAGAGGGCAGAGACCCCATGTCCCATTCCCCATCCCCCTGAGCCAGCCAGTCCCTGTCCTGGGGCCGGGTGGGAGATGGCGCCCCAGAGAGGGGACAGGCCCCATTCCCTGCCCCCCGAGCCAGCTTTCCCTGATGAAATTCTGCCGCCTTTTCCTTCCCCGCTGCCCAGACTTGCTGACGGTGCCGCCGGGCTGGAAGAAGGGGGTGGAGTTCAAGCCGCAAGGTACTGACCCTCCAACTGGGGAGCCCTGGGGAGGGGGAGCGGGTTGGGGGGGACCGGCAGGGCTGCCCCCTGCCCAGGCTGGCTCTTGTCCTTTCCTCCCGGCTCCTGGCCAAGGGGGAGTGTGTGAGCCCAGTGCGGCAGCTGGACAGATGCTGGCTTGTTGGGGCGAAGATGGGTGGGGTCTTGGGGAATGGGGGGGGCAATGGGGCCCAAGCTTTTGGCTGCTGGGCTGTAGCTGGGCGGGTGCTCATTTTGGGGGGTCCCCTCTGAGATCCCTGTCACGGAGTCCCAGGGCGATGCTCTGGACCTGCTCCCTACGAAGCCAGTGAGGACTCTGGGGCAGTCCCCTCTCGGGGAGCAGCCTGTCTGCAGGACCCACAGCTCACCCGGCTTCCCCCTTCCTGGGTCTGACCTCGGAGCATTCAGCATCCTCTGCCCCTCCCTGCGCTTCCCACAGCCAGTCCACTCAGGGGGTCCTGGGGGGGCCAGAGGGTCCTGCCCCCTAACTCCGCAGACAGACGTGACTCGCAGCCAGCCAGGAAAACAGAAGGTTTATTAGACGACAGGAACAAGGTCTAACACAGAGCTTGCAGGTGCAGAGAACGGGACCCCTCAGCTGAGTCCATTCTGGGGGGCAGTGAGCCAGACAACCCCGTCTGCACTTCACTCCTCGTCCCCAGCCAGCCCCAAACTGAAACTCCCTCCAGCCCCTCCTCCTCTGGGCTTTGTCCCTTTCCCGGGCCAGGAGGTCACCTGATCCCTTTGTTCTCCAACCCTTTAGCTCTCACCTTGCAGGGGGAAGGGCCCAGGCCATCAGTGGCCCGGAAACAGGGTGTCGGCCATTCTCTGTGTCCAGACCCCTGCACACACCTGCCCTCTAGGGCTCTGCAATGATCATACACCCTTATCTTAAGATACATAAGAACTGCATAGGGGAAACTGAGGCACCCCCACACTATTCAGAGGAAACATTAGGAACAGTCCTGCTTCGTCACATCCCCCAGCCCAAGGACCCAGTGTGTGTCCCCCACAGTGGGTTGGTCCCCTTGAAGCCCTCCCTTCCCCAGCTCTTCACCCCTGTATTTGTCCCCCGCAACTGCAGTGCTCCAGGCTTCCCCGGGGCTGCTGCCCCTGTCCGGCCTGCTGGGGGCGCTGGACTCCTTTGAGCTGGGCGGCTCCAGTGAGGAGGAGGAGGAGGAGAAGAGGAAGACAAAGGCCAAGGGGCCAGGGGGGAAGGAGGGAGACACCCCCCCGGCCCCCACCCCCGCTGTGAAGAGGGCAGACAGCCTAGGGGAGGGAAGTTTTGGGGTGCCAGTCAGGGTGCTGGGGGGGGAATCTGGGGTTGGTGTTCGGGGGGGTCTCAATGAGCGGGGTTCTTGTGAGGGGACTAACGGGAGGGGATGCTCTGGGGGGCACTAGGGCGTGGTGTGAAGAGCAGAGGTAGGGTGCTGTGGGGCAGGGGGAAGGGATTGCCCTGGATGCTGAGCCCTCTAACCAGCCCCTCTGCCCCCCCCAGGAGGTGACCCACGGGCCCCCGCCGCCCACCCAGGCCATGCCTCCACAGCCCCCCAAGGAGCAATGGGCAATTCCTGTCGATATCTCTTCGCCTGTGGACGACTTCTACAAACGCATCCCTGACCCGGCCTTCCGGGTGAGACCCCCGCCCTGGGCAGCGCTGGGGGGCTGTGACCCTGTGTGGGGGGCATCTCCCCGGCTGCCAGTGCTGGGGGGCTGTGATCCTGCGGGGGGACACTATCCTGGCTGTCAGTGCTGGGTGCTGGGGTCTGTGGCGGTGGGGCCCCAGGGGGGGCGCTGTCCTGACTGTCACTGCTGAGCTGCGGGGGGCCGTGAGGGGAGGGGGGCGCTGTCCCCGGTCCATCAATGCTGGGGGTCTGTCCTGCAGAGGAGGCCCAGTGGGGGGCTCTGTTCCGGCTGACTCGGTTTCCCCACGCTCCCAGTGGCCGTTTGAGCCGGACGTGTTCCAGAAACAGGCCATCCTGCACCTGGAGAAACACGACTCGGTCTTCGTGGCCGCACACACCTCGGCGGGGAAGACGGTGGTGGCCGAATACGCCATCGCCCTGACCCAGAAGCACATGACCAGGTGAGAGCGTGCACCCCCGACCCAGATCCAGCCAGCGTTCCCCCCAGGGGACAGGCCCCGTGCCCCGTTTCCTCCGCCCGTGCCGTTCCACACACCCCCACAGCCAGCCGGCTGCCCCGTCTTTACCCCTTTCGGTCCCGTCTCCCCACCAGGACCATCTACACCTCCCCCATCAAGGCTCTGTCCAACCAGAAGTTCCGCGATTTCAAGAACACCTTTGGGGACGTGGGGCTGCTGACGGGGGACGTCCAGCTGCACCCCGATGCCTCCTGCCTCATCATGACCACCGAGATCCTGCGGTGAGGGGTTCCCGGGGCTGGGGGGAGGCTGGGCAGGGGGCTGTGGGTTGGGAGTGAGGGGGGCAGGGGGCCGTGGGTCGGGAATGAGGGGCAGCAGCAAACCTGGGGGGCAGCTGGGTGGGGGGGGGAGTGAGGGGCAGGGGCTGTGGGGCTGGCCAGGGGGCCATGGGTCTAGCTGTCTGTCCGTTTGGCTCAGGTCCATGCTGTATAACGGCTCAGACGTGATCCGGGATCTGGAGTGGGTGATCTTTGACGAGGTTCATTACATCAACGATGCAGAGGTGAGTTGGGGGGCGCATCGTGGGCAACATAAGAGCGGCCAGACTGAGTCAGCCCGACGGACCCTCTAGCCCCGTGTCCTGTCTTCCGACAGTGGCCAGTGCCAGGTGCCCCAGAGGGAATGAACAGAACAGGGCAGTTATCAAGGGATCCATCCCCTGTCACCCATTCCCAGCGTCTGGCAAACAGAGGCCGGGGCCACCATCCATGCCCTTCCTGGCTAATAGCCAGTGATGGACCCCGATCCTCCATGAACCTACCTAGTTCCTTTCTTAACCCTGTTCTAGTCTTGGCCTTCACAACATCCTCTGGCAAGGAGTTCCACAGGGTGACTGCGTTGTGTGAAGAAATACTTCCTTGTGTTTTAAACTTGCTGCCGATTCATTTCACTGGGGGACTCCTCGTTCTTGTGTTATAAGGGGTAAATAACACTTCCTGATTCACTTTCTCCCCCCAATCAGAATTTTATAGATCTCCCTCATATCCCCCCATGTCGTCTCTTTTCCACGCTGAACAGTCCCCGTCTTATTAATCTCTCCTCACACAGCATCCGTTCCACACCCCTAATCATTTTTGTTTCTGAAACTTTTCCAATTCCAATATATATTTTTTGAGATGGGGCAACCCCATCTGCACGCAATGTTTGGGATGTGGGCATACCATGGATTTATAGAGAGGCAACATGGTATTTTCTGTCGTCTTCTCTGTCCCTTTCCTGATGATTCCCAGCATTTTGTTCGCTTTTTTGACACCGCTGCACATTGAGTGGATCTTTTCAGAGAACTCTCCACACTGACTCCAAGATCTCTTCCTTGAGTGGGAACAGCTAATTCAGACCCCATCATTTTGTATGCATGGTTGGGATGATGATTTCCAACGTGCATTACTTTGGTTTATCAACATTGAATTTCATCTGCCAGTTTGTTGCCCAGGCACCCAGTTTTGAGAGACCCTTTTGTAGCTCTTTGCAGTTTGTCTGGGACTTAACTATCTTGAGTAATTTTGTAAATTTTTTGCAAACTTTTCAACCAGTTTGCCTGGTACTGAAGTCAGGCTTATCTGCTCGTAATTGCCGGGGTCACCTCTGGAGCCCTTTTTAAAAATTGGCGTCACATTAGCTGTCCTCCCATCATCTGGTACAGAAGCCGATTTAAATGATCAGTTACAAACTACAGTTGTTAGTCCTGCAATTTCACATCAGACTTTCTTCAGAACTCTTGGGTGAATCCCATCTGGTGCTGGTGACATATCAATTTCTTCCAAAACCTCCTCTAATGACACCTCAATCTGGGACAGTTCCTCAGATCTGTCACCTAACAAGAATGGCTCAGTTTTGGGAATCTCCCTCACATCCTCAGCCTTGAAGACCGATGCAAAGAATTCATTTAGTTTCTCCGCAATGGCCTTGTCATCCTTGAGTGCTCCTTTCACACCTCCATCGTCCAGTGGCCCCACTGGTTGGGTAGCCGGCTTCCTGCTTCTGATCTACATAAAAAAAATTTGCTTTTAGTTTGAGTCTTTGGCGAGCTGTTCTTCAGATTCTGTTTTGCCTTTCCTAATTATATTTTACACTTCCTTTGCCAGAGTTTATGCTCCTTTCTATTTGCCTCAGGAGGATTTAACTTCCACTTTCTAAAGGATGCCACCTTGCCTCTCACTGCTTCTCTTACTTCATTGTTTAGCCACGGTGGCACTTTTTTGGTTCTCTTACTGTGTTTTTTAATTTGGGGTATACATTTAAGTTGAGCCTCTATTACGGTTGTCATGGGGTCACCGGGCAATGCTCAGGACCTGCTCCCTACGAAGCCAGGCAGGACTCTGGGGGAGCCTCCTCTCTCTGAGCAGCCTGTCTGCAGGGCAAAAAGCTTCCACCTTCCTGGGTCCGACCTTGGAGCATTCAGCATCCTCTGCCCCTCTGTGCGCTTCCCCCAGCGAGTCCACCCAGGCGGGGTCCTGGGAGGGCCAGGGGGCCCCGCACCCCAACTCCGCAGTCGGACGGGACTCTCAGCCAGCCAGGAAAACAGAAGGTTTATTAGTCAACAGGAACACAGTATAGGGCAGAGCTTGTTAGCACAGAAATCAGGGACTTTCAGCCAAGTCCATCTTGGGGAGCCCTGGGCCAGACACCTTGGACTCCCCCCTCCAGCCCCCCCCACGCAGACTGACCCAACCTCCGACACCCACCAGTTGCCCCTCCTCCTTCTCTTTTTCTCACTTCCCGGGTGAAAGATGTCACCTGGTTGCACCCCCTTCTGGGTCCCAGGTCACACAGGTGCAAACAGCTGGGCAGCCTCTCCTGCCCCCGGGCCCCAGCAAAAATCACCCCCCCTCCCCCAATTCTCATCCCCGAATTACTGGTGCAGCACACAGGGAAACTGAGGCACACACAGTATTAGTCTGGGACAGTAAGACTCACACGCAACGTAACGAGATAAATAAAACCCCGCTTCGTCACGTCTTGTGTCTTTAAAAAGTTTCCATGCAGCTTGCAGGGATTTCACTTTTGGCGTTTTTTGTACCTGTTAATTTCTGTTTCGCTAACCTCCTCGTTTCTGTGTCGTTCCCCTTTCTGAAATTAAATGCTACAGTGCTGGGCCGCTGTGGTGTTTTCCCTGTCACAGGGACGTTAAATGTAATCAGACTACGGTCACTATTGTCAAGCGGTCCAGCTCTGTTTACCTCTCGGACCAGATCCTGCGCTCCACTTAGGACCAAATGAAGAACTGCCTCTCCTCTCATGGCTTCCAGGACCAGCTGCTCCAAGCAGCCGTCATTTAAGGTTATCTCTGCAGGGGCTGTGGGGCTGGCCAGGGCTGACCTGTACCCAGTCAATATGGGGATAGTTGGAATCCCACATTATTATTGACGGCAAAGAGTCCCGTGGCACCTTTTATAGACTAACAGACGTATTGGAGCATGAGTTTTTATTTTTGAGTTTTTATTTTTGTAGCCCCTCTTATCTCTCTGAGCATTTCGCAGTCACTCGCACCATCCTGGTCAGGTGGTCGGTAGTTTATCCCTACTGCTATATTATTATTCAAGCACGGAATTACTATCCAGAGAGATTCTATGGGACCGTTCAGTTCATTTAAGATTTTTACTTCATTTGATTCTACGCTTTTTCACATCTAGTGCCCCTCCCACACCAGCACGACCTGTTCTGTCCTTCCGATATATTTTATACCCTGGTATTACTGTGTCCCACTGCCTATCCTCATTCCACCAAGTTCATGTGATGCCTGTCCTGTCCATCTCCTCATTTAACATGAGGCACTCTCGTTCACCCATCTTAGGATTTAGACTTCTGGCATTGGTATAAAAGCACTTTAAAAACTTGTCACTTTTTAGCGGTCTGCCATTACACGATGTAATTGAACGGGGCTCTTTCATTTGACTGTTTCTCATCAGATCCTACCCGTATTTTATCATCTTCCATCCTCTCCTCTTGACTAGGACATAGAGAATCTCCATTGATGGATCCTCCCCTAAGGGATGTCTCTGTCCGAACCACGTGCTCCTCCGCACCCCTCAGCTTTCCCCCAGCCTTTAATTTAAAAACTGCTCCACGACCGTTTTCATGTTAAGTGCCAGCAATCTGGTTCCAATCTGGTGTAGGTGGAGCCCGTCCTTCCTGTACAGGCTCCCCCTTTCCCAAAAGTTTCCCCTGTTCCTAATGCATCTGAACCCCTCCTCCCTGCACCATTGTCTCATCCCCGCATGGAGACCCAGCAGCATGGGGTGGTCAGGCAGGGGAGGGGAGAATGGGGGCAATCAAGGGGCTTGGGGTAAGGATCACTGAGGGGCGACTGTGGGGGCAGGATTGGGGTGGGGGATCAGGGAGGGGTCTCTGGGGGGGCCTATGGCTTGAGCTAACACTCTCCGTGACCCCCCAGCATGGCGTGGTGTAGGGGGAGGGAGGGCGGGCATACTATACACTGACACCCCCCCCCCCGCAGCATGGTGTGGTGCGGTGCGGAAGGAGTGGGGGCAGGCTGTACACTGATTTTTCCCCCCGCCCCGTTCCCTCCCAGCACGGCATGGTGTAGGGGCAGGGGGGCATGCTGTACACTGACACCCCCCCATTTTCCCCCCCCAGCGCGGTGTGGTGTGGGAGGAGGTGCTGATCATGCTGCCAGAGCACGTGAACATCATCCTGCTCAGCGCCACCGTCCCCAACACGCTGGAGTTTGCCGACTGGATCGGGTGAGGGGGGGGTTCCGGGGGGGGGGGGGGGGGGCTGAGAGTGGTGGGGACAGGAGGGTGGAGGCTGGGGAGGATCGGGGGCGGGGGAGGGTGGGGGGGCTGGGAGGATCTGGGGTGCTGGGGATACAGAAGCTGGGGGGAAGCGGGGTGTATGGTGGGGGGGGCTGGGAGGATCTGGGGTGCCGGGGATACGGGGGCTGGGAGGTGTATGATGGGGGCGCTGGGAGGTTCTGGGGTGCTGGGGATACAGAAGCTGGGGGGAAGCAGGGTGTATGGTGGGGGTGCTGGGAGGATCTGGGGTGCAGGGATCTGGGGGCTGGAAGGGCTGGGGGGCAGGCGGGAGGGCCCACGGGTGCTGACACCCCCCAACGCCGCAGGCGGATCAAGAGGAAGCGGATCTACGTGATCAGCACCCTGCGGCGCCCGGTGCCCCTCGAGCACCATCTCTACACAGGCAACAGCCACAAGACCCAGCACGAGCTCTTCCTGCTCCTCGACGCCCGCGGCACCTTCCTCACCAAGGGGTGAGCCCCCCGCACCTCCCCCGGGGCCGGGCTGGGGGTCTCCCCCGCCCGCTGTCCCCCAGGGCCCCCTGTTCCCTCCGAGGGCCGGGCGTCTCCCCTCACCCGCTGTCCCTGCAGGTACTACGCGGCGGTGGAGGCGAAGAAGGAGCGCTCCAGCAAACACGCCCAGACCTTCGGGGCCAAGCAGCCCACGCACATGGGCACTGGGCCGGGCCAGGTCAGCGCCAGGGGTTACGGCCACGCTGCGGGGTGGGGGGGGCAGCTGGGATTGCAGTGGGGCGGGGGGGGGAGTTCACTGTGATGTGACAGGCTCCAGGGTGACAGTGGGGTGTGGTGGGAGGTGGGTGTGGGGGTGTCCTGGGGACTGGGACAGGCATGGGGGGTGCGCTGTTGGGGGGCAGTTAGGGGGAATATGGGATTGGGGGCAGGGTGGAGATGCGGGGGAGCTCAGGGCCCCAGCGTGACCCCCCTCCCCGTCCCCCGCCAGGAGAAGGGCGTGTGGCTCTCACTGATGGACGCGCTGCGGAAGCGGGACCAGCTGCCCGTGGTGGCCTTCACCTTCTCCCGCGCCCGGTGCGACGACAACGCGTCCGCGCTCACCACCCTCGACCTGACCACGAGCGCCGAGAAGAGCCAGGTCCACCTCTTCTTCCAGAAATGCCTCTCCCGCCTCAAGGGCTCCGACCGCCAGCTGCCCCAGGTCAGAGCCGGGAACGGGACAGGAAGTGGGGCTGGCACTGGCCCAGCTCCTCGTGGATGGGACAGGAAGTGGGGCTGGCACTGGCCTGGCTCCTCTGGATGGGACCGGAAGTGGGGCCCTTAATAGGGCTCGAAGTGCTACCCTACAGAGGTCAAAGGGCGTGGGTGGCCATCTTGGGCATTGGGACAGGCTGGGCTCTCCAGGGAGGGGACAGGAAGTGCACGTTCATTAAAGGGAGGCCGGAGAGCTGGCAGTGGACACTGCAAGGCAGGCCCAGGGCTTTGGGCGGGCTCTGCTGTGATGGGACAGGAAGTGGGCACCCTGGCATGGCTGCTGGAGGTTAAAGGGCACTCAGGCAGGAAGTCCCGCCCCACAGGGCTAGGGTTGCTGGGGGTCCACAAGGTGGCGCTGAAGGACCTGGCAGGTGCCGCCCTATAGGACGCTTCTGGGGCCAGGGAGACAGGAAGTTGTGCCCCGCTGGGCGAAAGGGGGTTGGGAGAAATCTCTGTCTGTGTAGTGCTTCCGGGTCACTCAACAGGAAGTGACATCAGCTGGGTCCCTTGGCGTGTGTGTCTGACTGGCCCATTGCCCCTCTCCGTTGAGGGAGGGGTTGGAGGGTGCCAGACAGGAAGTCCCGACCCCAGGGAGAACAGGGTTGGCGGGAGGGCATGGGCGGGGGGGGCCCCAGCCAGGCCAAAGGGCACTCAGCAGGACGTGACTGGGGGGTGGCGGGAGTGAGGCGAGCACTTCCTGTGTGGCGCCCTTTGACCTGGAAGTTGTAGTCGGCCACCCCGGAAACGGGTCCCTGCTGGAAGGGTTTGGCCTGAGCCTGCTTCCAGGTCAAAGGGCACCTCTCGGAAAGCGGGGTGGGGGAGGGGCAGGAAGTTGGGGTTGGCGTTAGTTGGTCAGGCACTTCCAGGTCAAAGGGCGCCACACAGGAAGTTGTGTTGGGTGACGCAGGCAGTGGGCGTGCTGGGTTCCTGAGGGGTTGGCTTGAGTGCAGGGCTCCCTCGGGCACTTCCGGGGCGAAGGGCGCTGGACAGGAAGTCTCCTGGGGCGAGGCAGGAAGCGGGGTCTCCAGCGCGCACCCGGCTTTAATGTGTCCCATCCCCCCCAGGTGCTGCACATGGTGGACCTGCTGAAGCGGGGCATCGGGGTGCACCACAGCGGGATCCTGCCCATCCTCAAGGAGGTCGTGGAGATGCTCTTCAGCAAGGGGCTGGTCAAGGTGAGAGGGGGCGGGGCGGGAGGGAGGAGCCAGAGGGGGCGGGGCTGGGCAGAGGGGGAGGGGCGGGGCGGGGCGTGACCACATGTTTTGTGTCCCCCGTCTCCCCCTCCCACCCAGATCCTCTTCGCCACCGAGACCTTTGCCATGGGGGTGAACATGCCGGCCCGCACCGTGGTCTTCGACTCCATCCGCAAGCACGACGGCTCCAGCTTCCGCGACCTGCTGCCAGGTGGGTGCTGGGGGCCTGTGGTGTGGGGGGCGGGGCGGGGGCAGCAGGGGGCTCTCCCCGGCCACCAGAGCTGGCCCCATTGCCCCAGGGCGGCGCTAGGGGGCAGCGCTGTGGTGGAGCACCAGGGGGCGCTCTCAGGCTCCGTGGGTCCCTTGCAGGCACGTACATCCAGATGGCGGGGCGGGCCAGGGGCTGGTGGCTGTGCTCTGGGGCGGGGGGGAAGAAGGGGGCTGTGCTGTGCCCTGGGGGCACCAGGGGGCGCTCTCAGGCTCCGTGGGTCCCTTGCAGGCGAGTACATCCAGATGGCGGGGCGGGCCGGGCGCCGGGGGCTGGACACCACGGGGATGGTCATCGTGCTCTGCAAGACCCGTGTGCCCGAGATGGCCGACCTGCACCGCATGATGCTGGTGAGCGATCTGCCCTGGGGCAGGGGGTGTCGTCGTCGTCTCTCCCCCCCCCCCCCCCCGGGGACTGAGCCTGGCATGGCCTCCCAGGGGCGGAGGAAGGGCCCGGATTGTGTCCTGGGGCCCCCCGCCATTCCCTGCACATGGATACCCCGAGGGACCCCCCCAACCAGCTACCTACACTGGGGACATACGCCCACCCCCTTCCTGGCCTGGCTAGCTGCCTGCCCTGACTCCTCCTCCCCCCCCCCCCCCCCCCGGCGGGCGCTTGTCCAAGGGATACGTGCCCCCTGCGGCCAGGCCACCTGCCCCAGCCGCCCCTCCTGGGGAACCCCTCGAGCGCTGGGGGAACCCCTCGCCCTCCCAGCCGCCCCTCCCGGGGAACCCCTCGCCCTCCCAGCCGCCCCTTGCCCTCCAAGCCGCCCCTCCCGGGGAACCCCTCGCCCTCCCAGCCGCCCCTCCCGGGGAACCCCTCGCGCGCTGGGGGAACCCCTCGCCCTCCCAGCTGCCGCTCCCAGCCGCCCCGCTGCCCCCCAGGGGAAGCCGACCCAGCTGCAGTCCCAGTTCCGCCTGACCTACACCATGATCCTGAACCTGCTGCGGGTGGAGGCCCTGCGCGTGGAGGACATGATGAAACGCAGCTTCTCCGAGTTCCCCAGCCGCAAGGACAGCCAGGTGAGGGGGGGCGGGGCGGGGGGGGCACCGGGGGGGCCAGCTGGGGTGGCCGAGCAGCCCCTGAGGCTCTGTCGCCCCCCGCAGGCCCACGAACACACCATCGCCCAGCTGAGCCGCCGGCTGGCCGCCATGGAGGAGGTGGACACGAGCGGGCAGCTCAGCGACCTGCCGGAGTACGGCCGGGCCGTGCAGGAGCTGCAGGAGACGCGCCGCATGATCCAGGTAGGGGCTGCCTGCAGGGGGCGCCCGCCGCGGGCGGGGACTGGCTGGCTCGGGGGGCGGGGTATGGGGCATGGGGCCTGTCAGGGGCACCGGCTCCCCTCTGGCCCCAGGGCGGGGACTGGCTGGCTCGGGGGGCGGGGCATGGGGCCTGTCAGGGGCACCGGCTCCCCTCTGGCCCCAGGGCGGGGACTGGCTGGCTCGGGGGGCGGGGCATGGGGCATGGGCCTGTCAGGGGCACCGGCTGCCCTCTGGCCCCAGGGCGGGGACTGGCTGGCTCGGGGGGCAGGGCATGGGGCCTGTCAGGGACACCGGCTCCCCTCTGGCCCCAGGGCAGGGGACTGGATGGCTCAGGGAATGGGGCCGGGGGCCTGTCCCTTCTGGGCGGGGCCGGACTGTGGGGGCAGGCTGGCTGGGTGGAGGGGCGGGGAATAGGGCACGGGGGGCGCAGGGTAACGGTCTCCTCCCTGGCTGCAGAGGCGGGTGGCAGAGTCGGCCAGCGGGCTGAAGGCTCTGGCCCCGGGTCGAGTGGTGATAGTCAATAACCCGGCTCACCGGAACGCCCTGGGGGTGATCTTACAGGTGAGGGGCGCTAGGGGGCGCTGTGCTGCAGGGAGGGGATGGGGGGACGGACATGCTTCCTCTTCCTGCCCCAAACCCCTTCACAGCGTTGTGTTCTGCTGTTCCCGCACTGGGTGCGCCCCACCCCAGAGGGGCCGCATCGCGGTGCCGGGAGGTCCCGAGGTAAACACCCCCTACCCCAGAGGGGCTGCGTCTTGGCGCCAGGCCGGGGGGTCCTGCAGGTAACCAGCTGCTCACGCCCCACCCCAGAGGGGCTGGCTCTTGGCTCCAGGCCAGGGGGTCTCTGGGTAACCAGCCCCTGCACCCCACCCCAGAGGGGCTGGCTCTTGGCTCCGAGCCAGGGGGTCCCTGGGTAACCAGTTCTCCCCAACACCACCCCAGAGGGGCCACCTCTCTGTGCCAGGCCGGAGGGTCCCCAGGTAACCGACCCCCCATCTCCCCTTTGCAGGTCTCCTCAGACACGGCCAACCGGATGTTCACCACCCTGGTGCTGTGTGAGAAGACCCCTGAGGGGAGGACCCCAGGAGGGGACACGGGAGGGGGCAGCCCCACCCCAGAGGTTCCCTTCCCTGATGACCTGCTGCTCAACAAGCTCTTCCTGCCGGAAGGTAGGGGGCTGGGAGCCCGGACGCCTGGGTTCTCTCCCCGGCTCTGGGAGGGGAGTGGAGTCTGGTGGGTTAGAGCCGGGGGGCTGGGAGCCCGGACGCCTGGGTTCTCTCCCCGGCTCTGGGAGGGGAGTGGAGTCTGGTGGGTTAGAGCCGGGGGGCTGGGAGCCCGGACGCCTGGGTTCTCTCCCCGGCTCTGGGAGGGGAGTGGAGTCTGGTGGGTTAGAGCCGGGGGGCTGGGAGCCAGGACGCCTGGGTTCTCTCCCCGGCTCTGGGAGGGGAGTGGAGTCTGGTGGGTTAGAGCCGGGGGGCTGGGAGCCCGGACGCCTGGGTTCTCTCCCCGGCTCTGGGAGGGGAGTGGAGTCTGGTGGGTTAGAGCCGGGGGGCTGGGAGCCCGGACGCCTGGGTTCTCTCCCCGGCTCTGGGAGGGGAGTGGAGTCTGGTGGGTTAGAGCCGGGGGGCTGGGAGCCCGGACGCCTGGGTTCTCTCCCCGGCTCTGGGAGGGGAGTGGAGTCTGGTGGGTTAGAGCCGGGGGGCTGGGAGCCCGGACGCCTGGGTTCTCTCCCCGGCTCTGGGAGGGGAGTGGAGTCTGGTGGGTTAGAGCCGGGGGGCTGGGAGCCAGGACGCCTGGGTTCTCTCCCCGGCTCTGGGAGGGGAGTGGAGTCTGGTGGGTTAGAGCTGGGGGGCTGGGAGCCCGGACGCCTGGGTTCTCTGCCCCGCTCTGGCTAGCGTCTTCCCCCCAGGGCCCTGCGGCCACACCGTGGAGCAGCTGGGCCCCTGCGACCTGGCGGCGATCACGGGCAAGACGCTGCGGGTGAACGCCGAGCGCATCCTGGAGGACGTCAAAAAGAGACAGATGCCGCGGTTCAGGTCAGGGGGTCCCGGGGCTGGGGCGCGGGGGGAATCCCATCTCACTGTGGGTCAGGAGTGGGGCGGGGGCCTCCAGGTGAGGGGAAGTGGGCTCCCCTGGCTGGGGAGGGGACCCCATATTCTCCTGGTGGGGTTGGGGGTCCCAGGTGCCGGTTCAGGGGGGGCGCTGGCGATTTGGGACGTGGGAAGTGTGGGGCGGGGTGGGGCTGGGGGGCCAGGGCTGATGTGTGCCGTTGCAGGAGCGACCCCCCCCGGCCCCTCGGCTGTGCAGGCGGGCCCAGGAGCTGCTACGGCTGGCGGAGGGGGGCGCCGGGGGGGCTGCCCCGCCTGGACCCGGTGGGCACCCTGCAGCTGAAGGAGCTGGCGGTTGCGGAGGGCGCCATGCGGCTCCGGCGCCTGGAGGAGGCGCTTGCCCGGCTTCCAGTGCGTCCAGAGCCCCCCGCTTCCCCCAGCAGGTGAGTGGGGCCGGGGCCGGCGGCGTGGGGGGACTCCACCGACCCCCCAGGACCTGCAGCTCGCTGTGTCTGTGGGGGGCCTCTCACTCACTCACTCACTCTCCCTCTCTCACATGGCTGGCCGAGCATGGGGGCGGATGGGGGTTTGGGGGGGAATTGGGGCCAGTCTCACCCCCTCCCCCGTCCCCCCCAGTACCTGCGGCTGGCCAAGTGGGGGGGGATGGGGGGGGGGAATTGGGGCCAGTCTCACCCCCATGTCCCCCCCAGTACCTGCGGCTGGCCAAGTGGGGGGGGATGGGGGGGGGGGAATTGGGGCCAGTCTCACCCCCTCCCCGTCCCCCCCCAGTACCTGCGGCTGGCCAAGTGGGGGGGGGATGGGGGGGGAATTGGGGCCAGTCTCACCCCCATGTCCCCCCCAGTACCTGCGGCTGGCCAAGTGGGGGGGGATGGGGGGGGCATGGGGGTTTGGGGGGGGAATTGGGGCCAGTCTCACCCCCATGTCCCCCGCAGTACCTGCGGCTGGCCAAGTGGGGGGGGATGGGGGGGGCATGGGGGTTTGGGGGGGGGAATTGGGGCCAGTCTCACCCCCATGTCCCCCCCAGTACCTGCGGCTGGCCGAGCGGCTGCGGCTGCGGGCAGAGCTGGAACACCTGCGCTTCCTGCTGTCGGACCAGTCCCTGCTGCTGCTGCCCGAGTACCAGCAACGCGTGGAGGTGAGCCCCGCCCCACACCCCTGCCCCACGGCCCCCGCCCCACAGCACTGCCCCCGAGTACCAGCAACGCGTGGAGGTGAGCCCCGCCCCACACACCCTGCCCCACAGCCACGGCCCCCGCCCCCACAGCACTGCCCCCGAGTACCAGCAACGCGTGGAGGGTGAGCCCTGCTCCACAGCCACGGCCCCCGCCCCACAGCACTGCCCCCCGAGTCCCAAAACACGTGGAGGTGCAGCCCTGCCCCAGGGCCCCACCCCACAGCGTTGCCCCAGAGCCCCCACAGTACCAGCACCATGCGGTGAGCCCTGCCCCTAGTCCCAGCGCTGCGTGGCGGTGAGCCCTGCCCACAGCCCGTCGTTCCCCCCAGGTGCTGCGGGGCGCTGCGCTACGTGGACGCGGGGGGGCGCGGTGCAGCTGGCCGGGCGCGTGGCCTGCGAGATCAGTAACCACGAGCTGCTGCTGACGGAGCTGGTGTTCGACAACCTGCTGACGGAGCTGCGGCCGGAGGAGAGCGTGGCCCTGCTCAGCTGCCTGGTCTGCCAGACCAAGGACCAGGCCGAGCCCCAGGTGCCCAGCGTGCTCCGCAAGGTGAGCCCGGACGCCTGGGCTCTCTCCCCGGCTCTGGGGGCCAGGCCGCCCAGGTTCTGCCCCCCGTGTGGGGGCTGGTGGGGAGAGGCTGGGAGCCAGGACTCCTGGGTTCTCTGCCTGGCTCTGGGGGCTGGGGCTGTGGACCTCCTGGGTTCTAATCCTGGGACTGAGGGGGGGAAGGGGCTGGGAGCCCGGACTCCTGGGTTCTCTGCCCAGGATGGGGAGCCAGGCCCCTCACTGCTGGCTCTCCCCGGCAGGGGCATGGAGCGGATCCGGGCAGTGGCCGAGCGCATCGCCCTGCTGCAGCGGGAGTGCGGCCTGCGGGAGTCGGTGGAGGATTTCGTGGCGCAGTACAACTTCGGCCTGGTGGAGGTGGTGTACGAGTGGGCCCGCGGCATGGTGAGCGGCCAGCACCCCAGGGGGGCCCCCAAAGTCCCACGCCCCCCAGCCAGCCAGGCCCCCGCCCCCCAAGCGGGAGAGGAAGCCCAGGCCATGTGTTCCGACACCCCCCAGCCAGCCAGCCCCCTGCCCCACCGAACGGGAGGGGAACCCCAGGGCCCCGTGTCCCATGCCCCCGGACAGGAGAGGAAGCCCAGGCCCCGTGTCCCAAGCCCCCGTAGCCAGGCCCCCCTGCCCCCGGACGGGAGGGGAACCCCAGGCCCCGTGTCCCAAGCCCCCGTAGCCAGGCCCCCTGCCCCCGGACGGGAGGGGAACCCCAGGCCCCGTGTCCCAAGCCCCCCGTAGCCAGGCCCCCTGCCCCCGGACGGGAGGGGAACCCCAGGCCCCGTGTCCCAAGCCCCCCGTAGCCAGGCCCCCTGCCCCCGGACGGGAGGGGGAACCCCAGGCCCCGTGTCCCCAAGCCCCCGTAGCCAGGCCCCCTGCCCCCCGGACGGGAGGGGGAACCCCAGGCCCCGTGTCCCAAGCCCCCCGTAGCCAGGCCCCCTGCCCCCGGACGGGAGGGGGAACCCCAGGCCCCGTGTCCCAAGCCCCCGTAGCCAGGCCCCCCTGCCCCCGGACGGGAGGGGAACCCCAGGCCCCGTGTCCCAAGCCCCCGGACAGGAGAGGAAGCCCAGGCTCCATGTCCCAAGCCCCCGTAGCCAGGCCCCCGCCCCCGGACGGGAGGGGAACCCCAACCAGCCACGTCCACGTCCCCCGCCCTCTCTCCCCCAGCCCTTTGCCGAGATCGCCCGGCTGACGGAGGTGCAGGAGGGGATCATCGTGCGCTGCATCCAGCGGCTGGACGAGACCTGCCGGGACGTGCGCAACGCGGCCCGGGTCATCGGGGAGCCCACGCTGCACGCCAAGATGGAGCAGGCCTCCAACCTGATCAAGAGAGACATCGTCTTCGCTGCCAGCCTCTACACCCAGTGACCCCACCGTGACCTTTAACCTCTGTGAGGTCAGCATCTCCTGCCCTCTGACCCTTCACCCCCAGGGCAAGGCAAGAGCATGTGGACTGTGATTGCAGGGATCAGCCTTTGCCCTGTGACCTTTCACCTCTAGCCATGGCATCTGCCCTTTCACCCCAGCTGGTAGGCCGGGGCAGGGGGGCCGCTAGCTGTGATTTCACCCCATGGCAGCTGGAGGTTGGAGTCTAACCTTTGCCCTGCAGCTCAGGGGTCAGTGGGGGGCAGCAGCCCTGACCCCTCCCCCCAGCTCCCCTAATGGCTGACAATGGGGGGCAGGGTGGAGAGACAGGAATCTGGTGCCCCCCAGCAGGGGCCTCTGTGTCCAACCTGTTAATAAATCTGTCTGCAGCAGCCGCCGTGTGGGGGCTTGATTGGG
Source organism: Lepidochelys kempii (assembly GCF_965140285.1). Classification (NCBI taxonomy): domain Eukaryota; kingdom Metazoa; phylum Chordata; order Testudines; family Cheloniidae; genus Lepidochelys; species Lepidochelys kempii. Next base: position 50,020,032 of record NC_136393.1, on the reverse strand, counting down.
GAGTGGGTGAATCCCCCCATAGCCCTGCGGGGGTAGCTTCCCTGTAGGTGTCAGTGCCCCCCATGCCCCAGCCTCACGTCCCAGCTGCTCCTCTGGGGCATTCGGGGGGGGCCCTGTACTGGGAGCATCTGACCCCCCCCCCCATGCCAGGAGAAACCCAGGAGTCCTGTGCTCACCATGCTGAGGGGTCTTCCTACTGCACTTTGGTATTCAGAGAGACAAACCCCTTTTCTCCCCCCCCCGCCCAGAGCAGGTGGGCTGATCCATGCCCCCCCCCCGCCCAGAGCAGGTGGGCTGGTCCAAATGTGGCTCCACCTCTGCTTGTGTCCATAACTGGTTCGGTCCATGAATACTCCACCAGGGGGGAGCAGAGTTCCCTTGGCGATGGAATGTCCCATTGCAAAGGGGAGCAGAATGCTCATGTGACCATGGAAGGAGGGGAGTAGCTTTGAGGTGGATTGTTCCATTACAGCTGGGGGGGTGCCCCTCTACAGCCCCCCCCCCCCCTTGGCTTGTTCCAGCTGCCCCCTGGGGCCCTGCACAGCCAGGCGGAAAGGTTCTCGCTGCTGGGCCCCTCCTGCCCCCAGCCCAGGGGTCACTCCCACCCCAGCTGTGGTAGGAGCAGCTCTCTCCCTTCCCAAGGGGGGCGGGGCTCTCCCAGAGGAGGGTGGAGCCTGTAGCTCCACCCCCAGTAACCTGACCCTAGGAGTTGCCAGCAGCAGAGGTCAGGCTGTCCTAGCAGGTGCCCAAGGCTGGGGGCCCCAAGGCAGCTTGTGACCTCGAGGGGGGCAGGTTCCCCCTGTTACCCCCCAGCTGCCAAGTCATGACCTCCCTCCGTGTCCCACAGGGGGCAAAGGTCACACTCCTCCCCTTCACCTTCCAGATGGGGGGTCATGACCTTTTCCTGCTGCTTGTGGGCAGCCAATCTTTGCCCTTTACCTGTGTCACTTGACGGTCCCACCCTGACCTTTCACCCTTTCCCAAGAGGGGGTCCTGACCTTCCACACACCCCCTGGGGGCCAGATGCCCCTGGACAAATGGACATGGCAGGCACACCGCCCTGACTCTCACACATGGTTTATTAGTGCCCCGCCCCACATCCTCCCCCCCCCCCCCATTCCTCCCCCCGGCGGCTCAGTCCGGACTCTTTCCTCCGCTCATGGTCTCCACGTACCAGGCCGGGAGGAAGACGTGCTCCGTGCCCTGGTGCCGGGTGTAGGACACGGGGCGGCCGGGCTCCCAGGCAAAGAGGTGCACGAGTCTGGGGAGAGAAGGGGGGGGTGATAGCGGGGCACCTGGACCCAGGACTCCTGCGTTCTCTCTCTGCCATCTGGGAAGGGAGTGGGGTCTAGTGGTTGGGGGGGAGGTGGGGGGGTGGCGGCAGCAAGGAGCCAGGACTGCTGGGTTCTCTCTCCAGCTCAGAGAGAGGAGTGGAGTCTGGTGGTTAGAGCGGGGGGGCCGGGAGCCAGGGGGTTTGAATTCAAACTCCTGGGTTTGAATCCAAGCTCTGGGAAGGGAGTGGGTTATAGGCCAGGGGTTCTCAACCCTTTTCTGTGAGTGCCCCGTCCCTCCCCGCTATGAGTCTAACGCCAGTCATGCTTCACCAACCCTTGACACCTGCTTATGGCCCCCCAGTTGAGAAGCCCAGGTCGAGGGGGGAGCGCACAGGGGCACTGGGAGTCGGGGCTCCCACATTCTCTTCTACTCACTGGGGATCATCCTCCGTCACCACCTTCTTGAGGAAGGCCAGGAAGGCCTCGCAGAAGTTCATGCAGACGGCCGGCTTCCAGCAGCCTCGGTCGCCCTATTGGGGGGGGCAGGGGGGAAGGGACCAGCTTCAAGTCACTGCTGGGGAGTGGGGTGCGAGGGTCTAACACAGGAGGGAGGCAGGGCTGGCCGGGGGCAGGGGGGAAGGGACCAGCTTCAAGTCACTGCTGGGGAGTGGGGGTGCGAGGGTCTAACACAGGAGGGAGGCAGGGCTGGCCGGGGGCAGGGGGGAAGGGACCAGCTTCAAGTCACTGCTGGGGAGTGGGGGCGCGAGGGTCTAACACAGGAGGGAGGCAGGGCTGGCCGGGGACTGGAGGGGCCCATGGTGGGAGAGAAATGGGGAGCACGGAGGTCAGAGGGATCGCAGGGGCTAAGGGGCACAGTGACAGATGGGGGGGGCCCTACAGCAGTTGGAGGAGTAGTGGGGGGGCTGGAGAGGATGCGGGGGCAGGGCCGGCCTGGGGGGGCAGCTCACCCCGGATCAACTGGAAGATCTTCATGGTCTCGAAGGTCTCCAGGGTGGCCACAGAGCCATCGGGGGCACGGAAGCCGGCCACAATGCGGGAGACCGCCGGGCAGGAAGGACTGCGCCCACCACTTGATCAGCTTGTACCTGGGGGGCAGGGAGGTGGGTCAGCCTGGGTCACTAGCACCATCCCCCCCAGCCTCCGATCCACCCCCGACCCATGCAGGAAATACAGGGCTGAGAACCCCCCAGCCAGCCTGGCCACTCAGGGAACGTACACCCAGGGCTGCACTAGGCTGGGGGTGTTCCTTGGGGTGGAGCTGGGGAGGTACCGGGGGGGTTCTCACCTATAAAAGCTCCTGCGCTGAGCGGGGCTGTGCAGCTCCTTGCACGTCTTGAGCTCCACGTAGCAGGCGGGGGGCTCGGGCCAGGCCCCGCGGGGTCGGCGCAGTCCACCTCCCCGGCGAAGAGCAGTGAGTGGGAGCCCAGCCGCGTGCGCACCACCGTGCAGAATGCCTCGTTGGTGTTCACCACCCCCGTGGGGTCCGGGCTCCCCGTCCGGGGTGTCTGGGGGGACAGGCACAGGACGCCTGGGTTCTCTCCCCCAGCTCTGGGAAGGAAGGGGGGAGCTAGTACTTAGAGCAGGGGGGAGCTGGGAACCAGGATGCCTGGGTTCTCTCCCCAGCCCTGGGGAGGGGGTGTGTGGGTCAGTGGTTAGAGCAGGGGGAAGCTAGGAGCCAGGATGCCTGGATTCTCCCCCAGCGCAGAGATGGGAGGTGGGGCTAGTGGGTCAGAGCATGGGGGACTAGGACCCAGGACGCCTGGGTCCTCTCCCCAGCTCTGGGAGTGGAGGGGGGCACTAGTGGTTAGAGCAGGGGGGGAGCTGGGAACTAGGATGCCTGGGTTCTCTCTCTCAGTAGGGGACGGGAAGGGGGGGAGTGGGAGCCAGGACTCCTGGGTTCTATTTACCCGCACACATGTAGCGCTCGAACTTGTAGCCCATGTAGGCCAGCTCCTGCAGCATGTCGGAGCGCTGCTCCCGCTGCTGCCGGGCCGCCGGCGTCTCCACCTCACTCACGTACAGCGTGCCCCGGAAGAGGCTGACTCTGAGATAGCGCGTTCGTAGGGCGTCGTCAGTACCTTGGTAAGGTGCCCCCGCCAGGTCACGAAATCTGCGTTCACGGGGCGCCTTGGGGGGGACACAAGGGGGTGGCATCGCCACATACAAAATCGGTAGGTTTCAGAGTTACCCGTTCTCTGCTGAGCTGAAAGCGGCCATCTGAGCCCTAGGGTATCAGGCTCTCGGCAGACTCAGGTATTCAGACCGGCACCCCCGCCCCGTGCTCCTGAACCCCCGCAGCCTGTGTGGGGGCAGGGGGATCTGGTGGGGAGTGGAGGGGGGAGGACCGCGATGGACCCCAGCCGGGGACTCCCTCTGTGCTGACCCCTCCCTGCCCAGCCAAGCCAGGACCATGATGGACCCCAGCTGTGCTGACCCCTCCTCCTCCTCCAGCCAAGCCAGAACGGTGGGGCAGCCCACGCCAGTCTACGCAGGAAGGGCGGGGGGGGGGGGTCTACCTGCCTGCCCCCAGGCCCCCATCTCCCTCTGCTCATACGCTGGCTTCACAGTGACCCCTCCTGCCTGGGAGGACCCCATTAAGCCACAGCACCCCCTGCCGGTCCTACCCATAAGACATAGCACCCCCGGCCAAACTGGAGGACCCCACTCACTCCAGAGCTCCCCCAGATCAGCAGTGGCCACCAGCAGTTCCCCTTGGAACTGGAGACTCACCCCCGAGATCAGCGGGGAGCCCCCAGCACCCCTGCTGGCCCGGGGCTCTCGGCCTGCCCCTCGCTCACCCCGCGGCGTCGCCCTGGGCCCGCAGCCGGTCCCGGTTCCCGGCCACCCACTGCAGGAGATGCTCCAGCCCCTCGCGCCGGCCCTCGTCCCGCCGCACGTAGAGGTCACGGTAGCCGTGCCGCAGGTCGAAGGCAGGCTCGGGGCGCTCGGCGCGGGGCGGGGCGAAGTAGCGCAGCTGGCGGGCGTCGGGGTGGTAGCAGCGCTGGGCGTCCAGGGAGAAGCGTCCCTCCTCGGCCGGCCGGCGGTAGAAGGGGAAGGGCCCATCGTAGAGGGCCGGCTCCGTGGGCAGGGTGGGGGGGGCCCAGCGGCCGCGCTTGGGGGAGCCCCCCAGCTCCGCGGGGGCCTCGGGGGCTCCGCTGCTGCGCTTGGCCGGGCGGGCGCCGGGCTCCATGGCAGCCTGGAACAGCGAGAGGGAGGTGAGAACCGGGAGCTCGGCTGAGAGGCACCCCCTCCCCCGCTAGCCGCCCCCTCCCCCGCCAGCCCCCACTCCCCAGGGGGGTCCCCTAGCCCCGGCCAGACCCCCTCCCCACAGGGCCCCCTTCCCCCCCCGCCAACCTCCCCGGGGGGCCCCTCCCCACTCCCCAGGAGCCCCCCCCACCAGCCCCCACTCCCCAGGGGGGTCCCCTAGCCCCCTCCCCCCGCCAGCCCCCACTCCCCAGGGGGGTCCCCTAGCCCCCTCCCCCCCCGCCAGCCCCCACTCCCCAGGGGGGCCCCCTAGCCCCCTCCCCCCCGCCAGCCTCCCCGGGAGGCCCCCCCGCCAGCCCCCACTCCCCAGGGGGGCCCCCTAGCCCCCTCCCCCCGCGCCAGCCTCCCCGTGGGCCCCCTCCCCGGCTAGCCGTCCCCTCCACCCCTGGGGGCCCCCTCCCCCACCAGCCCCCACTCCCCGGGTGGGGCCCCCTAGCCCCGGCCAGACCCCCTCCCCACAGGGCCCCCTTCCCCCCCCGCCAACCTCCCCGGGGGGCCCCTCCCCACTCCCCGTGGGCCCCCTCCCCCACCAGCCCCCACTCCCCGGGTGGGGCCCCCTAGCCCCGGCCAGACCCCCTCCCCACAGGGCCCCCTTCCCCCCCCGCCAACCTCCCCGGGAGCCCCCTCCCCCGCCAGCCCCCACTCCCCAGGGGGGGCCCCTCCCCCCCGCCAGCCGCCCCAAGGGGGCCCCCCCACTCCCCGGGGGGCCCCTCCCCAGCCCCCTGGGGGGCATTTCCGCTGCAGGCCCCGCCCCAGCCCTGGCAGCCCCCGACCCCCCCAATCTCCCCCCGGCCGCCCCCCCGGGACCCCTCCCACCCTCTGACCTTTCACCCCGACGCCCGATCCCTTTCCCGCCCGTCCCTCTCCGGTGACCTTTGACCCCCCCTCACCCTCGGGCTTCCGCCGGACGTCATCGGGGAGCGACGGGGGCGGGGAGCTGGGCCCGGTGGGCTCGCGCCGTGACGTCATTGGACCGCGCCCGGAAGAGGCGCTTGGATCCCGGAGCCTCGCGCAGAGTCAGTGAGGAGAGGGGTGCTGACGTCATCACTCGGGGACGGGGGCGGCTGGTCGGGCGGGGGGAACCCGGCGAGAGGGGGAGGGGGGGTCTGGCGGGGAGTCGGGGGGGACTGGCTGAGGGGGGGGTCTGGAGGAGGGGAGGGCGGGAACTGGCTGGGGGGAGGAGGGGAGGGGAGGGGAGGGGAGGGGGGGTCTGCCGGGGAGTGGGGGGGGACTGGCTGAGGGGGGAGGGGGGTCTGGAGGAGGGGAGGGCGGGAACTGGCTGGGGGGGGAGGGGAGGGGGGGTCTGGCGGGGAGTCGGGGGGGGACTGGCTGAGGGGGGGGTCTGGAGGAGGGGAGGGCGGGAACTGGCTGGGGGGAGGAGGGGAGGGGAGGGGAGGGGGGGTCTGGTGGGGAGTCGGGGGGGACTGGCTGAGGGGGGAGGGGGGTCTGGAGGAGGGGAGGGCGGGAACTGGCTGGGGGGAGGAGGGGAGGGGAGAGGGGGTCTGGCGGGGAGTCGGGGGGGACTGGCTGAGGGGGGGGTCTGGAGGAGGGGAGGGCGGGAACTGGCTGGGGGGGAGGAGGGGAGGGGAGGGGAGGGGAGGGGGGTCTGCCGGGGAGTGGGGGGGGACTGGCTGAGGGGGGAGGGGGGTCTGGAGGAGGGGAGGGCGGGAACTGGCTGGGGGGGGAGGGGAGGGGGGGTCTGGCGGGGAGTCGGGGGGGGACTGGCTGAGGGGGGGGTCTGGAGGAGGGGAGGGCGGGAACTGGCTGGGGGGGAGGAGGGGAGGGGAGGGGAGGGGGGGTCTGGTGGGGAGTCGGGGGGGACTGGCTGAGGGGGGAGGGGGGTCTGGAGGAGGGGAGGGCGGGAACTGGCTGGGGGGGGGGGAGGGGGGGTCTGGCGGGGAGTCGGGGGGGGACTGGCTGAGGGGGGGGTCTGGAGGAGGGGAGGGCGGGAACTGGCTGGGGGGGAGGAGGGGAGGGGAGGGGGGGTCTGGCGGGGAGTCGGGGGGGACTGGCTGAGGGGGGAGGGGGGTCTGGAGGAGGGGAGGGCGGGAACTGGCTGGGGGGAGGAGGAGAGGGGAGGGGAGGGGAGTCAGGGGGGGACTGGCTGAGGGGGGAGGGGGGTCTGGAGGAGGGGAGGGCGGGAACTGGCTGGGGGAGGAGGGGAGGGGAGGGGGGGTCTGGTGGGGAGTCGGGGGGGACTGGCTGAGGGGGGAGGGGGGTCTGGAGGAGGGGAGGGCGGGAACTGGCTGGGGGGGAGGAGGGGAGGGGAGGGGGGTCTGGTGGGGAGTCAGGGGGGGACTGGCTGAGGGGGGAGGGGGGTCTGGAGGAGGGGAGGGCGGGGAACTGGCTGGGGGGAGGAGGGGAGGGGAGGGGGGGGTCTGGCGGGGAGTCGGGGGGGACTGGCTGAGGGGGGAGGGGGGTCTGGAGGAGGGGAGGGCGGGAACTGGCTGGGGGGGAGGAGGGGAGGGGAGGGGGGTCTGGCGGGGAGTCGGGGGGGACTGGCTGAGGGGGGAGGGGGGTCTGGAGGAGGGGAGGGCGGGAACTGGCTGGGGGGAGGAGGGGAGGGAGGGGGGGTCTGGTGGGGAGTCAGGGGGGGACTGGCTGATGGGGGAGGGGGGTCTGGAGGAGGGGAGGGCGGGAACTGGCTGGGGGGGAGTCGGGGAGGGGAGGGGAGGGGGGGTCTGGCGGGGAGTCGGGGAGGACTGGCTGAGGGGGGGGTCTGGAGGAGGGGAGGGCGGGAACTGGCTGGGGGGGAGGAGGAGAGGGGAGGGGAGGGGAGGGGAGGGGGGGTCTGGCAGGGGGGTACCGGCTGAGGGGAGGAGAGGGGAGTGGGAAAACTGGCTGAGGGGATCTGGCTGGGGGGGTGACTGGGATGGATGCCCACCGGGGGGGGCTCCCGCTGTGCTGACCCCTCGCCCGCCCCCAGCCCCATGGAGCGCCGCCGACAGCTGATCTCCGACACCCTGAAGGCCAAGAAGCGGCGCCTGCAGCCGGGACCCGACCCCGGGGACGCGGGAGAGCCGGACAGACCGGGTAACGGGGGCGGGGCGCCAGGACGCCTGGGTTCTCCCCCGGCTCTGGGCGGGGAGTGGGGGCTGGAGGGTCAGAGCAGGGGGGAGGGGCGCCAGGACGCCTGGGTTCTCCCCCGGCTCTGGGCAGGGAGTGGGAGCTGGAGGGTCAGAGCAGGGGGGAGGGGCGCCAGGACGCCTGGGTTCTCCCCCGGCTCTGGGCGGGGAGTGGGGGCTGGAGGTTCAGAGCAGGGGGGAGGGGCGCCAGGACGCCTGGGTTCTCCCCCGGCTCTGGGCAGGGAGTGGGAGCTGGAGGGTCAGAGCAGGGGGAAGGGGCGCCAGGACGCCTGGGTTCTCCCCCGGCTCTGGGTGGGGAGTGGGGGCTGGAGGTTCAGAGCAGGGGGGAGGGGCGCCAGGACGCCTGGGTTCTCCCCCGGCTCTGGGCAGGGAGTGGGAGCTGGAGGGTCAGAGCAGGGGGAAGGGGCGCCAGGACGCCTGGGTTCTCCCCCGGCTCTGGGTGGGGAGTGGGGGCTGGAGGTTCAGAGCAGGGGGGAGGGGCGCCAGGGCGCCTGGGTTCTCTCCTGGCTGACCCTGTGCTGTTGGTTGGCAGAGGGCTCCGGGGCGGTGGAGTCGGCCCTCCGGTATCTCGCCTCCCTCTTCCCTCGCCAGCTGTTCGAGGACGCACTGCCCCCCCTTGTCCTGAAGCACCAGCTCTACAGCCTGGTGAGGGATCGCACGGCCGTGGACAGGCAGCTGGTAAGAGCCCCCACCCCATTCCCTCCCCCCATCAGACCCTGGGGCCCCTTCAGCCCAGTCTGCCCCCTGTGACGGGTTGGGTCACAGAAACCCCCTTGAAACGGCCACCTGATGTGCTGGGACTACCTCTGAGCCCATTTTCCCTGACAGCTAGAACCCTGCCTTGTTGAGCCAGACACACCAGCTGCTAGAAACGTCTGAACCACGTCCTCAAAAGCTGCAGACTTAACTGAAAACAGCTTAAGAAGTGCTCCTGTCTCCAGCTCCCAATGGGGTCCAAACCTCAAATAAATCCGTTTTACTCTGTCTAAAGCTTATACAGGGTAAACTCATAAATTGTCCCCCCTCTGTAACACTGATAGAGATGCCCAGTGGTTTGCTCCCCCAGGGATTAATACTAGCTCTGGGTTAATTAATAAGTAAAAAGTGATTTATTAAAAACAAAAAGTAGGATTTAAGTGGTTTCAAGTAATAGACAGAACAAAGTAAATTACCAAGCAAAATAAAATAAAACACCCAAGTCTAAGCCTAATACAGTAGGAAACTACATGCAAGTAAATCTCATCCCCACATATTTTCCAAGAAGCTTCTTTCACAGACTAGACTCCTTTCCAGTCTGGGCCCATCCTTTCCCCTGGGACAGTCCTTGTTCCAGCTCAGGTGGTAGCTAGGGGATTTTTCATGACTGCAGCCCCCTTTGTTCTGTTCCACCCCCTTATATAACTTTGGCACAAGGCGGGAATCTTTTGTCTCTTTGGGTCCTCACCCTCCTTCTAAATGGAAAAGCCCCAGGGTTAAAGATGGATTCCAGTACCAGGTGACATGGTCCCATGTCCTGGGAGACCCCAAGCCTTCATTCTTCCTGGCCTGACTCACAGGAAGGCTTGCAAGTAAACAGAGCCATCTACAGATAATTGTCCTAGTTAATGGGAGCCATCAAGATTCCAAACCACCATTAATAGCCCACGCTGCATAATTACATTAGGACCACAGCGTTATGTTTCATATTTTTAGTTTCAGATACAAGAACAATACATTCATACAAATAGGATGAATACATGCAGAAGACCATAATCTTTGCATGGCATATGTATCATAAAACATATTCCAGTTATGTCATATTTATATTGATAAGCATATTTCTATAAAGCATTATGGGGTGCAATGTCACACCCCCCATTAACTGTCTCCCCCTGCAGAGCCGGCTGAAGGATGAGGGGCTGATCCGGCTCTTCCAGCTCGGATTTGACTCGGATGTCTTTGGGGTGGCATTCACCCAGGACTACACGGCCAAGGTGGGTCTCTGTCCCCCCAGTAGGGCTGCTGAGGCCCCCGGCAGTGGGAGCAGGGTCCCCACAGCCCTTGGGGGTGCTGGCTGCTGGTGACAGCCCCCCCCCCATCTCCGCCTAGGTGCTGCAGTCCGTGGCGGGGAAGGAGCACGCCGGGACGGTGCGCCAGTTCTTGGAGACAGCACTCGCCACCTGCCCTGAACTCAGCTACGACAATGGCCGCATGCAGAGGGACTTCGGCTTCCAGGACCCGGACATCACGTGGGTGGCTGGGAGTGTGGGAATGGGCAGGGCCCAGGCGGCCTTCCTGGGCCCCGTTGCAGCCACGTTCCCCTTCCCCTCCTCACCCTTGCGCCTGCTTGGTGTTCTAGGCTGCTTTCCCCACCCCAGAGGGGCCGCATCTCTGTGCATGACCTGCATAACCATCCCCGCATCCCATCCCAGAGGGGCAGTGCCCAGCGCCGGGCGAGGGGTCCCTGGGTAACCAGCCCCAGTGCCCCACCCCAGAGGGGCTGCGTCTCAGCGCCAGGCCAGGAGTCTCCATATAACCAGCCCCAGTGCCCCACCCCAGAGGGGCCGCAACCCGGCGCCAGGTGAGGGGTCTCTGGAGCGAAGGACACTGAGGTGACAGGTCTCTTCTCCTGTCCCCTCTTCCAGGCAGCTGGTAAATGCCGGGGTCCTGACCGTCCGTGACGCAGGCAGCTGGTGGCTAGCCGTGCCTGGAGCTGGGCGCTTCGTTAAATGCTTCATCAAAGGTTTGTGTGAGACAAGCCAGCCCCCGCCCTGGAGCCAGGTCAGAGCCGGCACCCCCTAGAGGGGAAAAGCTGACTGGGTGGGATAGCTCAGTGGTTTGAGCATTGGCCTGCTAAATCCGGGGTTAGTGGCTTACTCCTTGAGGGGGCCATTTAGGGATCTCGGGCAAAAATTGGGGATGGGCCCTGCTTTGAGCAGGGGGTTGGACTAGTTGACCTCCCGAGGTCCTGATATTCTGTGATTCTATGGCTGAGTCCTCTCTCTCTCCCCGGGCCCAGGACGCAAGGCCGTGCTGGGGATGATCCAGAAGGCCAAGTACAAGGAGATTTTGCTGTCGGATCTGCAGAGCCGCCGGGCTCCCAGTGCCGTGAAACTGGGGCTCCCCTATCACATCCATGACCTCATTGGGGCCCAGCTAGTCGACTGGTACGACCCGTCCCGTCCCCCGCCCCGAACCAGGGAGAGAACCCAGGAGTCCTGGCTCCCAGCCGTCCGCTCTAACCCACCAGCTCCCACTCCCCTCCCAGAGCTGGGGAGAGAACCCAGGGGTCCTGGCTCCCAGCCCCCCCACTCTAACCACAGGCCCCACTTCCCTCTAGGGTGACCAGATTCTCCGTTTTTATAGGGACAGTCCTGTTTTTGGGGACTTCTTTTATATAGGCGCCTATTACCCCCCACAGTTGCTATCTGGTCACCCTTCTCCCCTCCCAGAGCTGGGAGGGAACCCAGGAGTCCTGCTCCATCCCTGTTGTCCCAGCAACTAAGCTAAGCTAACAGCCTCTCTCTGATTCTTCCAGCATCCCCAGCACTTCCGGGACCCTGTTGCGATTGGCCGACTCCTGACCCCGCAACCTGAGGAGCTCCGGGAGATCTGTGCCAAGGACTGACTGACGCTGGGGGGCGGAGGGGGCTCACCTTGGCTCCCTGCCGTGGGGGCTGGGGTTTCCCATCATGCAGCGGGGCTCAGCCGCTCTGGGCCCCTGCACAGGGACTGTGGGTCTAGGCGGTTTAATTTATTTTGTGGATCAATGTTTGCACTTGGGGGACGGGGGGAAGGATCCGGGCCTGGCCCGTGGGACTTGGGGGGAGGGGCAGGGAGATTTGAGCCACACCCTGGCTGCGGCTCAGCGGAAGGGCCGTGGAGGGTAATAAATGGGGGTTTCTCTGCTCCCCCCAGCCTCCTGGGGTCCCTGTTTCCCCGCGGCGCATCCCTGCCCATCCTGGGCTGTGCAGGGGGCCGAGGGGCAGGCCCCCAGCGGTCAGAAATGGATGGTTTGTGAAGGAGGGTGGGGGAGCCAGGGCCAGGTGTGGGGTACGGTGCCCCCTAGTCTTGGGGTAGGGAATTGCAGCAGCAGAGACCCCTGTACTGAATCAAGCCTCTCCCCTCCCAGAGCCGGGAGAGAACCCAGGAGTCCTGGCTTCCAGCCCCCCCTGCTCTAACCACCAGCCCCTGCTCCCCTCCCAGAGCCGGGAAGTTTTGGTGGGCGCTTTCCCTTTAAGGGAGGGGAGATGGGCGGGGCCAGAGCTCGGTCACGTGACCTTTTGTGCGTCTGTATCCAGGCGGTCCCCTCAGCCAATCACGTGCCTCGGCTTTGAGTCATGTGACTACCCCCCCCCGCTACAGTGTAACCAGCGGCGCAGGCGGCGGGTTTAAAGGGGCCGCGACCCACGGGCCATGGGGCGCCCCCGGGCCCTGCCCCTCGCGGGGCTGCTGCTGCTGGGGCTCTGCGGGGCCCGGGCGCTGCCCGCCCCCGGGGCCTGGACGGGATCCGCGGAGCAGGTACGTGTCCTCCCTCTGCCCCCCCAGGATCGGCCCCCCATCAGCCCCTGCGCTCTCCCTCGGCCCCCCATCAGCCCCTGCGCTCTCCCTCTGCCCCCCCCCCCAGGATCGGCCCCCCTCTGCCCCCATCAGCCCTTGCGCTCTCCCTCTGCCCCCCCAGGATCGGCCCCCCTCTGCCCCCATCAGCCCTTGCGCTCTCCCTCTGCCCCCCCAGGATCAGCCCCCCCCAGGATCGGCGCCCCTCTGTCCCCCCCCCCCGATCAGCCCCTGCACTTCTCCTCTCCCCCCCTGGGATCGGCCCCCCATCAGTCCCCCCCGAGATCGGGGCCCCTCTGACTCCCCGGTCAGCCCCTGCGCTCCCCCTCAGCCCCCTCCCGGGATCGACACCCGCACCTCATCCCGCCTTTTCCCTGCCCCCCCCCCCGTAGAGCCCCCGTCTGACCCCATCCCGCCCAGACTCTATGCTTGCCCCCATACAGCCCTGTTTGCCCCCCTCCCACTCCTCCCCTCTGCCACCCTACCCGGGAACGGCCCCTCTGCCCCCCAGCACCTGGGTACAGCCCCCCCACCCAGGTAGGGCCCCCCGGAACCTCATCACCCCTCAGCCCCCCAAAACTTGGGTACAGCCGCCCCCTCTGTCCTCCCCGGGATCTCGGTAGCCTCCACACAGTTACAGCCCCCCAGCGGCCCCAAACCAGGTACGGCCCCTGTGCCTCACCATCTAGGTTCTCCTCCCCCCCACACCAGTACCTGCCCCCCTCACACACACCCAGGTACTGCCACGAGGTGCCGCCCCACCTGACCCCCACAGCCGGGTACAGCCCCTCGGTACCCCCCACCCCGCCCAGGTGTCAGAGTGGAAGCCAGGTTAGTCTGTATCCGCAAAAACAACCAGGAGTCCTTGGGGCACCTTAGCGACGAACACGCTGATTTGCCCACGAAAGCTTGTGCCCAGATAAATTCCTTCAGCTCCAAGGTGCCCCAAGGACTCCTCGTCCCAGGTCCGGCCCCCCCAGCCCCGCCCAGGTCCGGCCCCCGGTGCCGTGTCCCGCCACGCGTTTATCCCGTGGTTGGGGACTGGAAACGGAGCCTTCCCCATTCCCTGTAACGGGGGCCTCAGTTCCCCTGTGGGGCATCCGGGCCAGCCCTGACTGCCAGGGAGAGCCCCAGGGCCTGGCCCCCGGCTGCCCCCCGCCCTCTGCAGCCCAGGGCAATGGGGCAGCCCTGACTGCCCGGGGAGCCTGTAACTCTTTGGCCCCTGTTGCTCTGGGCAGGTCAGTCCCCTGATCACCCTGGAGCAGCTGCTGTGGGTGAGTGGCCGGGAGATCGGGGAGGTGGATACGTACAGGGTCCCCCTGATCGCGGCGACGCCCCGCGGCTCTCTCCTGGCCTTCGCTGAAGCCCGGAAATCATCCTCGTCGGACTCGGGGGCCAAATTCATCGCCCTGCGGCGCTCCACGGACGGAGGTGTGTGCGGAGAGAGAGTGGGGCTGCGGGTTGGGAGTGAGGGGCACCAGCAGAGCAGGGGGGAGCCCAGGGGGCTGCGGGTTGGGAGTGAGGGGCACCGGCAGAGCTGGGGGCTGCGGGTCGGGAGTGAGGGGCACCGGCGGAGCAGGGGGGAGCCCAGGGGGGCTGCGGGTCGGGAGTGAGGGGCATCGGCAGAGCTGGGGGCTGCGGGTCGGGAGTGAGGGGCACCGGCGGAGCAGGGGGGAGCCCAGGGGGCTGCGGGTCGGGAGTGAGGGGCATCGGCAGAGCTGGGGGCTGCGGGTCGGGAGTGAGGGGCATCGGCGGAGCAGGGGGGAGCCCAGGGGGCTGCGGGTCGGGAGTGAGGGGCATCGGCAGAGCTGGGGGCTGCGGGTCGGGAGTGAGGGGCATCGGCGGAGCAGGGGGGAGCCCAGGGGGCTGCGGGTCGGGAGTGAGGGGCATCGGCAGAGCTGTCTCTCTCGCCCAGGCGCGACATGGTCCCCCAGCTCGTTCATCGTGGACGACGGGACGCAGGTGGATGGGCTGAACCTGGGGGCCGTGGCCGTGGACCGGGCGAACGGCTCCGTGTTCGTGTTCTACGCATTCTGCATCCACCAGCCGCAGCCCTGCATCTCCAGCACCATGCTCATTCGCAGCTGGGACGACGGCCTGTCCTGGAGCCGCCCCCGCAACCTCTCCCAGGAGATTGGCCTGGACAGGTTTGCCCCAGGGCCCGGGCTCGGCATCCAGGTGGGCACTCGGGGAGCTGCCCCAATTTCTGTCATGGTGTTCTACTCGGCTGTGCCCCCACCCCAGAGCCAGCCGCATCTTTGCGCTGGGAAAGGGTGTGACATTCCCCTCGTGTTATCCGGACCAGTGATCTGCTAGGTCACTCCAATCTTTGACTCTGGGAGCCAGCCTTACCCTGCTCTGCTGCGAGAACCCCCACTCCTGGGCTGTCCACATACAGCCTTTGGCATGTAAGCTGCTCCCGGCTACTTACAAGCGAATGACACTAGCCAATATCTCTGGTCCCAGATATGACCCTAGGAACCTCTGTCTTGGAGTGCCAGTTATGCCCGCTGGACGCTGCAAGCGTCTATAAATTCATGAATTTAACAAAGAAATTGATACGTACCAGGCTTGTTCTCCCAAGGGGAGGCTCTGACAGGCTTCAAACTGAACACATGGCTTCCAGTAGACTAAACAAACAGATTTATTAACTATAAAGATACATTTTAAGTGATTATAGGTCAAAGCACAACCAGTCAGATTTGGACAAATGGAATAAAAGCAAAACACATTCTAAGCTGAGCTGAACACTTTCAATGCCCTTCAAGACTGAGAGGCTTCTCACCGCAGGTTGGCTGGTTGCTCTTCAGCCAGGCTCTCCCCTTTGATCAGCGCTTCAGTCGTTTGGAGGGGGTGGTGTCTGTAGATGTAGGTGGAAGAGAGCGAGCATGGCAAAATGTCTCTCCCTTGTATCATGTCCTTTCTTTCCTCCTAAACAACAAGGAGTCCGGTGGCACCTTAAAGACCAACAGATGTGTTTGGGCAGAAGCTTTCGTGGGTAAAAAACCCACTTCTTCAGATGCACGGTGTGAAAATTACAGATACAGGCATAAATATACTGACACGTGAAGAGAAGGGAGTTACCTTCCCAGTGGAGAACCAGTGCTGACAGGGCCAATTTGGTCAGGGTGGGTGTGGTCCACTCCCAATAATTGATGAGGAGGGGTCAATACACAGAGAGGCGAAATAGCTTTTGCAGTGAGCCAGCCACGCCCAGGCCCTGTTCCAGCCCAGACTGATGGCGTTACGTTTACAAATGAATTGTAGCTCTGCAGTTTCTCTTTGAAGTCTGTTTCTGAAGTTTTTTTTGTTCAATTATGGCTACGTTTAAACCTATACCAGAAACCCACTGACCGCTATCTTACCTACATGCCTCCAGCTTCCATCCACGACACACCACAGGATCCCTTGTCTACAGCCAAGCCCTAAGATACACCCGCCTTTGCTCCAACCCTCAGGCAGAGACAAACACCTACCTGATCTCTATCAAGCGTTCTTACAACTACAATACCCACCTGGGGGAAGTCAGGAAACAGATTGACAGAGCGAGATGGGTACTCAGAAGTCACCTACTACAGGACAGGCCCAACAAGAAAAATCGCAGTGGCCATCACATACAGCCCCCAGCTAACACCTCTCCAGCACGTCATCAACGATCTACAACCTATCCTGGAAAACGATCCCTCACACTCCCAGACCTTGGGAGACAGGCCAGTCCTCGCTTACGGACAGCCCCCCAACCTGAAGCAAATACTCACTACACAGCACAGAAACACTAACCTAGGAACCAATCCCTGCAACAAACCCCGTTGCCTACTCTGTCCCCATATCTATTCAGGGGGCACCGTCAGAGGACCCAGTCACATCAGCCACACTATCAGGGGCTCGTTCACCTGCACATCCACCAATGTGATCTATGCCATCCTGGGCCAGCAATGCCCCTCTGCCATGTACATTGGCCAAACCGGACAGTCCCCACGTAAAAGAATACTTGGATTGGGGGAGGGATAGCTCAGTGGTTTGAGCATTGGCCTGCTAAATCCAGGGTTGTGAGTTCAATCCTTGAGGGGGCCATTTAGGGATCTGGGGTGAAAATTGGGCATTTGCTCCTGCTTTGAGCAGGGCGTTGGACTAGATGACCTCCCGAGGTCCCTTCCAACCCTGATAGTCTATGATACACATCGGCCATCAGGAATGGTAACCTAGAAAAGCCAGTAGGAGAGCACGTCAACCTCCCTGGACATTCAATAACCTGGTTAAAAGTAGCCATCCTTGAACACCGGCCTCCTCCTTGTTTTTGAGGATACAGACTAACACGGCTACCCCCCGCTACTTCTTTCCTCTTGGCTTTGCCCCAACCCCCAGAGTCGGGTGAGCAGGACCTCATCGTACTCCCAAGCTGCCCAGAGGAAGGGGGTGTCTCCCTCGAGGGTCTCACGCATTCTTCTGTTGCTGCCTAGGCCGGTGTCCTTTGCTCCCGCATTAAGCCACGAGGACACGCTTTCAGCCTCATAACTACATACAGGAAATTACAACCTGTAACCTCCCTAGAACAGAGACTGGAGCCACCATGCTCCGCGCATCGTGAGCCTTCCAGAGACACCCGGCCTGGCAAACTTTGCCTTGGGTACACCACGATCATTTTAGAGAGATGAACATGGAGGTGGAGGGTGTCCCCCCAAGGTACAGAGCGTCACAAGGGGTCCCCGGGTAACCAGCCTCCCCCACCCCACCCCACCCCAGAGCCAGCCGCATGTCAGCATAGGGGGCGGGGTCCCTGGATAACCAGCCCCTACCCCACCCCAGAGGGGCCGCATCTTGGCTGGGGGGATGGTGACTCTGCCCCCTCTCTCCTTGCACGGCCTCAGAAACGCTACGAGCCCTACACGGGGCGTCTGATCATCTGTGGCCACAGGACGCTCGACCTGGACGGGATTTACTGCCTGCTGAGTGACGACCACGGCGAGACCTGGCGCCTGGGGGGGGCCCTGCGCGGGATCCCCTACGGGCATCCCAAGTTACCCCACGACTTCAACCCCGACGAGTGCCAGGTGAGCAGGATGGGACCCAGGCGTCCGGGACAGGTGCCCCCGCAGCTCCCAGTGCCCAGACGGGGAGGGGATGGGACCCAGGCGCCCATGGCGAGTGGGTGGCAGAGTGGAAGGAACCCAGGCATCCAGGTTAACCTCCCCCTCCCCCCCACAGCCCTACGAGCTGCCGGACGGGTCGCTGGTGATCAACGCCCGGAACCAGAACTTCTACCACTGCCCCTGCCGCATCGTGGCCCGGAGCTGGGACGCCGGCGAGACCCTCCCGCCCGAGGCCGTGACCTTTGACCCCACCCTGGTGGACCCTGCCGTGGCGGCCGGAGCCGTGGTCACCGGCGGGCTGGTCTTCTTCAGCAACCCGGCCAATGCCACCCACCGTGCGTGGGGGGGGGGCAGAGATGGGGGAGGGATCGGGGGGCAGAGCTGGGGGGGTCCCTGTGGGGTGCGTGAGCTGCAGGGGGTTGGCTGTAGGGGGCAGATGGGGCATGTGGCGGGCGCATGGGGAGGGAGGGCAGGGGCCTGCATTGGGGGAGCTGCGCAGGGGGGTGGGGGGCACATGAGGGCTCCGAGCGTCTCACCCACTTTTCTTTCCCCCCCCCAGGCCTGAATCTGACCCTGCGCTGGAGTTGGGCCAAGGACACCTCCTTGTGGCAGCACCCCCTGCAGGTCTGGGCGGGGCCCAGCGGCTACTCCTCCCTGGACGTCATGGAGCCGGGGGACCCCCGCAGGGAGCCCCCCACCCTCTACCTCATCTACGAGAAGGGGCGGAACCAGTCCATTGAGAGCATCTCATTGGTCAAGATCAGCCTCTCCGGGAGCCTCTGACCCCCACCGCCCCCTCCCCCCCACTCCCTGGCCCCAGACAGCACTGAGACTCCTGGGGGTCCCTACCTCACTCCCAGCCTGGCCCCAGGAGCGCGGGAGGGGGAGGGAATCGGCCCTCAACCCTGGAATCAAAGGGGAGCTAACGACCCACGGAGCAATAAAGGAAACAAAATTTCCCCCACGAGTCTCTGGCCGGCTGAAATAATTATAAGGGGGCTGCGGGTCGGGAGTGAGGGGCACCGGCAGGGCCGGGCTGGCAGGGGGCTGCAGGTCGGGAGTGAGGGGCACCGGCAGGGCTGGGCTGGCAGGGGGCTGCGGGTCGGGAGTGAGGGGCACCGGCAGGGCCGGGCTGGCAGGGCTGTGGGTCGGGAGGGGGGTGACACGGAGTACCCAGGCGATGCTCTGGAACTGCTCCCCATGAAGCTGGGCAGGATTCTGGGGGAGTCCCCTCTCGGGGAGCAGCCTGTCTGCAGGACACACAGCTCCCCCGGCTCCACCTTCCTGGGTCTGACCTCGGAGCATTCAGCCTCCTCTGCCCCTCCGTGCGCTTCCCCCAGCGAGTCCATCCAGGCGGGGTCCTGGGGGGGCCAGAGGGTCCTGCCCCCCAACTCCGCAGTCAGACGTGACTCTCAGCCAGCCAGTAAAACAGGTTTATTAGACGACAGGGACATGGTTTAACACAGAGCTTGCAGGTGCAGAGAACGGGACCCCTCAGCTGGGTCCATTTTGGGGGGCAGTGAGCCAGACAACCCCGTCTGCCCTTCACTCCATGTCCCAGCCAGCCCCAAACTGAAACTCCCTCCAGCCCCTCCTCCTCTGGGCTTTGTCCCTTTCCCGGGCCAGGAGGTCACCGGATTCCTCTGTTCTCCAACCCTTTAGCTCTCACCTCGCAGGGGGGAAGGGCCCAGGCCATCAGTGGCCCGGAAACAGGGTGTCGGCCATTCTCTGTGTCCAGACCCCTGCACACACCGGCCCTCTAGGGCTCTGCAACGATCATACACCCTTACCCCACCGCCTAGATACTTAAGAACTGCCTAGGGGAAACTGAGGCACCCCCACAATATTCAGAGGAAACATTAAGAACAGTCCCACTTCGTCACGGGGGGGGGCACCGGCAGAGCTGGGGGGGGCAGGGGGCTGCGGGTCAGGAGTGAGGGGCACCGGCAGAGCTGGGGGTGGCAGGGGGCTGCGGGTCGGGAGTGAGGGGCACCGGCAGGGCTAGGGGGGGCCAGAGCTGGGGGTGGCAGGGGGCTGCGGGTCGGGAGTGAGGGGCACCGGCAGAGCTGGGGGGGGCAGGGGGCTGCGGGTCGGGAGTGAGGGGCACCGGCAGGGCTGGGGGGGGCCAGAGCTGGGGGTGGCAGGGGGCTGCGGGTCGGGAGGGGGGAGCACACGTGCGGGGGGGCGCTAGGACCCAGCCCCCCCCCGGTACCCAGCGCAGCCCGGCCATGGCGAGCCAGTCGCAGGGAATCCAGCAGCTGCTGCAGGCGGAGAAGCGGGCGGCCGAGAAGGTGGCAGAAGCCCGAAAACGTGAGAGCCGGGAGGGGTGGGGGGCGGGAGGGGATGGGGGGGTGGGATCTGGAGGGGGGATGGGTTCTGGAGCAGGAGGGATGGGGATGGGGGGTGGTGAGGGGGGGAAGAGGGGATGGGGGTGGGGAGATCTGGAGGGGGAGCGATGAGGGATGCTGAGGGGGGGAAAGGGGATGGGGTGGTGGGATCTGGAGGGGGAGGGATGGGGGGTGGTGAGGGGGGGGAAGAGGGGATGGGGGTGGGGAGATCTGGAGGGGGAGCGATGAGGGGGTGAGGAGAGGATGGGGGGATGGGTTCTGGAGCAGGAGGGATGGGGGTGGGGGGTGGGGAGGGGGGGAAGAGGGGATGGGGGTGGGGAGATCTGGAGGGGGAGCGATGAGGGATGCTGAGGGGGGGAAAGGGGATGGGGTGGTGGGATCTGGAGGGGGAGGGATGGGGGGTGGTGAGGGGGGGAAGAGGGGATGGGGGTGGGGAGATCTGGAGGGGGAGCGATGAGGGGGTGAGGAGAGGATGGGGGGATGGGTTCTGGAGCAGGAGGGATGGGGGTGGGGGGTGGGGAGGGGGGGAAGAGGGGATGGGGGTGGGGAGATCTGGAGGGGGAGCGATGAGGGATGCTGAGGGGGGGAAAGGGGATGGGGTGATGGGTTCTGGAGGGGGAGCGATGGGGGGGTGAGGAGAGGATGGGGGGATGGGTTCTGGAGCAGGGGGGATGGGGGATGCTGAGGGGGGAAGAGGGGGAGGGGATGGGGGCGGTGGGATCAGGACGGTGGGTGGAAGAGCATGGGGGGATGGGTTCTGGAGGGGGAGGGATGGGGGCTATGGGGTGCGGAGGGGGGAGAGGATGGGGGATATGGCCACAGGGCAGGGGGTCTGATCTGATGGGGCTGGGGGTCCAGGGGTGGAGTGGGAGGGGCTGTTGGTGGAGTCTGGCTGTAGGGGGGAGGTTGGGGGGATAAGGGGGGGCAGTTGACGGGCACAGGGGAGAAGCGATACTTGGGGGTCGGGTGACGAGGGGACAGGGTCTGGAGTGGGGTTTGGTAGCAGGGAGGGGGGAAGTCCTGGGGCAGGGGGCACAGCTGGGGGGAGCAGACGTTGGGGTGGAGACCCCACAGAATCCCCCCTGGGTTTGGGGGCATCGAGGAAGGGTCCCCCGATACCAAGGACGGGGCCTGGGAGCCTGGACAGATGAGGATGGAGAGCCCGGACTCCTGGGTTCCCTCCCTGCTCGGGGAGGGGGCTCTTGTAGCTGGGTGGGGGGTGCCAGCCCGGACTCCTGGGTTCTCTGTCGCCCCCAGGGAAGGCCCGGCGGCTGAGGCAGGCGAAAGAGGAGGCGCAGGTGGAGATCGAGGGGTACCGGCTGGAGCGGGAGCGGGATTTCCAGCAGAAGCAGCAGGCGGTGAGAGGGGGTGCGGAGAAGTGGGGTCGGGGGAGGGGTTGGCTGTTGGGGGGTAGGTTTGGGGCAGGATCAGGGCGGGGTTGGGGGGATTGGTGGCTTGGAGGGGTCGGGGGCATGGGAGGCGAGGTGGGGGGGCAGTGGTGGTGGTCAGGGGGCAGTGGGGCAGTTGGAGGGTGGGGGGATATTGCAGAGGTCTCCGCCCCGGTCTCACCCCCGTCTCCCGCAGGCGCTGGGCCCCCGGGGGCGGCGGGGGAGGTTGGGGGGCTGCGGGGGGTCGGGGGGCTGTGGGGGGTCGGGGGGCAGGGGATTGGGGGGTCTCCGCCCGGTCTCACCCCCCTCTCCTGCAGGCGCTGGGCTCCCGGGGGCGGTGGGGGAGGTTGGGGGGCTGCGGGGGGTCGGGGGCAGGGGATTGGGGGGTCTCCGCCCGGTCTCACCCCCCTCTCCTGCAGGCGCTGGGCTCCCGGGGGCGGCGGGGGAGGTCGGGGGGCTGCGGGGGGTCGGGGGCAGGGGATTGGGGGGTCTCCGCCCGGTCTCACCCCCCTCTCCTGCAGGCGCTGGGCTCCCGGGGGCGGCGGGGGAGGTTGGGGGGCTGCGGGGGGTCGGGGGGCTGTGGGGGGTCGGGGGGCAGGGGATTGGGGGGTCTCCGCCCGGTCTCACCCCCCTCTCCTGCAGGCGCTGGGCTCCCGGGGGCGGCGGGGGAGGTTGGGGGGCTGCGGGGGGTCGGGGGCAGGGGATTGGGGGGTCTCCGCCCGGTCTCACCCCCGTCTCCCGCAGGCGCTGGGCTCCCGGGGGCTGCGGGGGGTCGGGGGCAGGGGATTGGGGGGTCTCCGCCCGGTCTCACCCACCTCTCCTGCAGGCGCTGGGCTCCCGGGGGCTGCGGGGGGTCGGGGGCAGGGGATTGGGGGGTCTCCGCCCGGACTCACCCACCTCTCCTGCAGGCGCTGGGCTCCCGGGGGCTGTGGGGGGTCGGGGGGCTGCGGGGGGTCGGGGGCAGGGGATTGGGGGGTCTCCGCCCGGTCTCACCCCCGTCTCCCGCAGGCGCTGGGCTCCCGGGGGCGGCGGGGGAGGTTGGGGGGCTGCGGGGGGTCGGGGGGCTGCGGGGGGTCGGGGACAGGGGATTGGGGGGTCTCCGCCCAGTCTCACCCCCCTCTCCCGCAGGCGCTGGGCTCCCGGGGCCACGTGTGCGCGGAGGTGGAGTTGCAGACGCGCCGGCGGGTCCAGGCCATGCAGGGGGGCCAGGCCCAGGGCAAGGAGCGGGTCCTTCGCCAGCTGCTGGGCCTGGTGTGCGCCGTGCACCCCCAGCTGCACCCCAATTACCGCCTGGCCGCCTAGGGGCTGCCCCATTCCCCCCAGCTCTGCCCCCTGTCCCAAGCTCCACCCCAATTACTGCCTGGCTGCCTAGGGGCTGCCCCATGGACCCCCCAGCTCCACCCTCTGCCCCCCGGCTCTGTCCCCTGCTCCCCAGCTGCACCCCAACCGGGGGCGCAGAGCTCCCTACCCCGTGCCCCCCCCCGAGAGCTCTTGTGGGTGTGCCCTGATCCCTAATGGACTGATTGCCCCCTGAACCCTTAAACCCGTCCCCTCCAGCTGTACCCCAAATATCCCAGCTGTCCCCCCAAACTGTCCCATCCAGCTGTACCCCCAGCCCCTCCCCACCAGCTGTCCCCCTATATCCCAACCCCGCATGTCTCCTGCACTGATTGTGCCCGTGAAATGTGAATAAACGGTGACCAGTGGAGAGAGCCTCGTTATTTCAGTGTGGGGTGGGGCAGGACACCTGGGTTCTATCCCAACTCTGGGAGGGGCATGGGGTCTATTGCATTCAAGCAACTGGCTCTGGGGTGAGGCGTGGGGGGCTGGTTATATGGGGAGCCCTCACCCGGCACTGAGCTGCGGCTGGCTCTGGGGTGAGGCGCGGGGGGCTGCTTTTATGGGGAGCCCTCGCCTGGCCCTCAGCTGCGGCTGGCTCTGGGGTGGGGCGCGGGGGCTGGTTATAGGGGGAGCCCTTGCCCGGCGCTGAGCTGCAGCTGGCTCTGGGGTGGGGCGCGGGGGCTGGTTATAGGGGGAGCCCTCGCCTGGCCCTCAGCTGCGGCTGGCTCTGGGGTGGGGCGTGGGGGCTGGTTATAGGGGGAGCCCTCGCCCGGCGCTGAGCTGCGGCTGGCTCTGGGGTGGGGCGCGGGGGCTGGTTATAGGGGGAGCCCTCGCCCGGCCCTGAGCTGCGGCTGGCTCTGGGGTGGGGCGCGGGGGCTGGTTATAGGGGGAGCCCTCGCCCGGCCCTGAGCTGCGGCTGGCTCTGGGGTGGGGCGCGGGGGCTGGTTATAGGGGGAGCCCTCGCCCGGCCCTGAGCTGCGGCTGGCTCTGGGGTGGGGCGCGGGGGCTGGTTATAGGGGGAGCCCTCGCCCGGCGCTGAGCTGCGGCTGGCTCTGGGGTGGGGCGCGGGGGCTGGTTATAGGGGGAGCCCTCGCCCGGCCCTGAGCTGCAGGTGGCTCTGGGGTGGGGCGCGGGGGCTGGTTATAGGGGGAGCCCTCGCCCGGCCCTGAGCTGCAGCTGGCTCTGGGGTGGGGCGCGGGGGCTGGTTATAGGGGGAGCCCTCGCCCGGCGCTGAGCTGCGGCTGGCTCTGGGGTGGGGCGCGGGGGCTGGTTATAGGGGGAGCCCTCGCCCGGCCCTGAGCTGCAGGTGGCTCTGGGGTGGGGCGCGGGGGCTGGTTATAGGGGGAGCCCTCGCCCGGCCCTGAGCTGCAGCTGGCTCTGGGGTGGGGCGCGGGGGCTGGTTATAGGGGGAGCCCTCGCCCGGCCCTGAGCTGCGGCTGGCTCTGGGGTGGGGCGCGGGGGCTGGTTATAGGGGGAGCCCTCGCCCGGCGCTGAGCTGCAGCTGGCTCTGGGGTGGGGCGCGGGGGCTGGTTATAGGGGGAGCCCTCGCCTGGCCCTGAGCTGAGGCTGGCTCTGGGGTGGGGCGCGGGGGCTGGTTATAGGGGGAGCGCTCGCCCGGCGCTGAACTGCGGCCGGCTCAGGGTGCAGCAGAGGGGGTTCACTTTGACGATAGCGACCATCCTTTCTCCCCTCTCGTTCTCCTGCCCCCCCAACCCATCTTTCCGGGCCCTTCTCGCCAACCCCGCCCCTCGCACTGTGGTTTGACTGGCTGCACCTGGTGAGCAGGAGGCGGCTGGGCTCTGGGCACCCCAACTTCCGCTGCCTCCCATTGAGCTCAGGGTGGCACCAGGTCCAGGGGTGCAGCCAGCAGGTTGCGTCCTTCCCTGCCACAGTGTTTGCAGCCACTTTGCCCCTCTGCCTGCTCCCGGGTACCAGCCCCTCTCCAAGGGGGGCTGGGGCAGCGTGGGCAAAGCCCTGTCCAACCGTCGCTGCAGTGCAAACCCCTGACTCTGCAGTTCGAACCCCAGCCCCGGTATTTCACCAGGACCGATCGTGTTTGCACGACTGTCCATACGACCACCCCCTTCCGCTGGTCAGGCTTTGGGAGGCTCTGTACCAGGCCTCTCTCTCACCAACGCGCACAGTCCCGCAGAACTCACCGCCCCCACTGCCCCGGATCAGCTCACTGCCAGGCGTGCAACTTGGGGCCGCGTGGCAGTTTGAGCCCCCAGATTGGTGATCTCACATCATAAAAAATTCATACTTTTTCTCAACGACTTGGGAGAAAACATCAGAGCGTGATGGACAAAACGTGCCGACGACCCAAACCCCGGGAGAGCGGGAACCGGTGAAGAGACAGGGCCCGGATCCCGAGCGGTCCGGTGGGTCGCAGGGGAGCTGGGCCGGAGCCAACAATCTGCGTGTCAACCCGGCTCCGTGTCAACGTCTCCCTCGAGCAGAGCGTGGCGGCTGCAGGGCCAGGCTGGGGGAAGCGGCACAGGCCGAGGGACGTGCTGGCTGCCACTTTCCACGGCCTCCATTGGCCCGGAACGGCGAACCTGCGGCCAGTGGGAGCTGTGATCGGCCGAACCTGCGGACGCGGCAGGTAAACAAACCGGCCCAGCCTGCCAGCGATTTCCCTGATAGGCCGCGTGCCAAAGGCTGCCGATCCCCGGTCTGAAGGAAGGCCATCAGCTGCCGTTTGGAGGCAGTTATGCACAATACTGAAGATCTCTTTCTAAATTGGCCTGCAGCTTTCGCCACATATTGCTTTCCCCACAGTGCCTGGCACCCCGAAAGTTAGCATTGGTGTTGCCTGCACAGAGTCTCAGTGGGAGAAAATCCCATACCAGGGAGCAGGTTTTGGTCCTGTTTGTTCGACGCATCCCCACTAAGTGTAACAGAGGAACACTCGTCCGACTCACGCCGCACTTCTTCAGTGGGTAAAGGAGCTAGGACGTCGCAAACAATTGCCTCAGATTTTGTGCCAGCAGATGAAAACTTAGGCTGGCAATTTCGTAATTATTTGTGAGGTACGGTGAGCGGACTGGAAACCCTGTCCGTGCCGGACTGAGTGGGCAGCAAACACCCCCTTGCTGCCAAAACCTTTTTCCGCTTCTGTGTCTTGCCTCAGAAGAAACCCGGAAATGGTTGGAGATAAACAAGTTTCTCGGCGTCTCTGTGTTTCTTGCTCTGGAGCTGCATTTCGGCCGCCGTGATCAATGGAGCCACGTGTTCCACACGTCTCGTGGACCCCTGGGCTGTCGGCCGGTGCCGAAGGGCCTTTCGTTAAAAACTTGAACTGCTTTTGGAGGTCTTCGTTAAAATGACACAGCCGTTCCGGAGACATTTTTCTAGCCAAGGCAAACTACTGCTTCTTCTAGGGACACAAAAGAACCAAAGCAACACGGGCAGCAACCGCAGCTGGTGATGGAAGGGAGCTGCCAGCTGGGCGACGGAGCGGCAGCCGCTTGCTGGTGACGCCTAGCTCCGAAGACAGCGCCCAGGCCCGCCGCAGCGCAGAAGTCAGGGCAGCGCGGTGACCACTGGCTCAGCCCAGCGTCTGAACACAGCGGGCTCAGGGCGACTTTCGGCTACCACAAAATGTGCAATTAACGCCCCCTCCCAGGCTAGGCAAACCCTGGAGCTGGGACGAGACGACCCTGCTGCTTTCAGCCTGCAGCTCGGCGAGCCAGCAACCATCAGCGTTCGCCAGTCAGATCGGGCGGACGCTGACAAGCCATTTAGCCAGGTGCCCGTCGCTGACGCGGGTTCCCACCTTCTCGGCGCTGGCCGTGTGCCGAACGGACAGGGAAATGAACCCGCGCGGCGACCCAGCAGGTTGCTCGAAGCCGTCTGCGTTGAGCCTGGCAGTAAGGAGGGCTCAGATGCCGGGGTGGTAATACCAGGCCAGGCTGACGTCTCCGCTCTGCCGTGTGGCCGGAGAGCGGGCGCTCCTGCCGGGGGGCCAGCCAGCGCTGCCGGCGCAAGTCGGGGACCTGTGCCCAGTTTGGGCCAAAGAGTCGGGACGGCTGGGTCAGAGCTGGAGAAGGGGACTGTGCTCCCCCTCACTACAGGGAACATGGCATTATGTGGGCGTGGCCAGAAGGGGGTGCGGCATCACATGGGGTGTGGCCAGAAGCGTGCATGGCATAACAGGGCATGGCCAGAGGGGATGTGGCATCACGGGGTGTGGCCAGAGGGGACCGAGGCCTCATGGGGGACGTGGCCAGAGGGGAGCATGGCATCACGGGGGTGTGGCCAGGGAGAAGTGTGGCTTCATGGGGGACGTGGCCAGAGGGGAGCATGGCACCACGGGGGTGTGGCCAGGGAGAAGCGTGGCATCATAGGGGCGTGGCCAGAGGGGAGCATGGCATCACGGGGGTGTGGCCAGGGAGAAGTGTGGCCTCATGGGGGACGTGGCCAGAGGGGAGCATGGCATCACAGGGGTGTGGACAGGGAGAAGCGTGGCATCATAGGGGCGTGGCCAGAGGGGAGCATGGCATCATGGGGGTGTGGCCAGGGAGAAGCGTGGCATCATGGGGGCGTGGCCAGAGGGGAGCGTGGCATCACGGGGTTGTGGCCAGAGGGGAGCGTGCCCTCAAGGGGGCGTGGCCAGAGGGGAGCATGACATCACAAAGACGTGGCCGGGGGGGGGAGCGTGGCCTCAAGGGGCTGTGGTCAGAGGGGGACATATCATTATGGTGACCATGGCCACAGGGCAGCGTGGCAACATGGAGGGCTGCCCCCCCCCCGGCGCCATGACCCCCAGTGACGTCAGCCCAGGACAAGGCCTCAGAGGCAAAGTGAAGCCTGAACCAAACTACTCCCAGTCCCTCCCCCCATGGCCGGCACTGCCAGAAGGACCCCGTGGGAAAAACAATCCCCCCGCCCCCTCCGGCTGCGGGGAGAGGTGCCCTCCTCAGTCGCCTGATCAAACACATGCACCCGCGAATCCGGAGCGCTCGGGTCCGTCCCCGTCGGGGGAAAGAAATGCTACACAGTGCCCCACTGTTGTGTGTGTGTGTTTTTTAATCAATCAGGCGCTGGGCTAGACAGCCCCATCCGGCGCTGGGTCCTCGCCGCCGCGCGCTCCGCTCCTCCCCCGCCCCGCATGCCGGAAGTGGAGGCGCTGCTCACTTGTGGCCGCGGCCGCTGCGCGGAGGAGACTTGGGCGCCCCTCCCCCCGCAGGAGGTAAGAGGCCTCGGCGAGAATCGGTCGCGCATCGCCGCCATCTTGGGGCATCCGCCGCCCGGGGGGGCCGATACCCCTTCTCCGGGCGATTCTCTCTCCGATGGGCCCGGGCTCGGGGGCCATTTCCCGCTCCCGACCCCCGATCATGGGCCTGGAAGGGGCCCCGGGGGCCGGGGTGGACGGATTCCCCATTGTGCGTCTGTATGGCCGGGAATCCAAGATGGCGCCGGCCCTGCTCCCGTCTCCTCCTCCCGGCCCGCTCCGCCATCCGCGAACATCGGCCCCGTCCTGCTTCCCTGCCCCCGGGGGCCCGGCCGAGTGGGGAGGGGGGACGCCCCCGCCGCCCCCCAGCGGGATATTGGGGGGCCGCGAAGTAAACAAATAAAGAAATATGGCGCTTAAGACGCCCCCCCCCCGGCTATAGGGGGAGCCTATGGCCAGCCGCAGGGCTCCTTGCAAGCGGGGGTGGGGGGGTGCAGTGCATGGGTGCGGGGTGCAACATGGGGTATATAAGGGAGGGGGCGTGGGAGTTGCAATGCAGGGGGAGGGGTGCAGGGTGGGGGCGGCAGTGCGGAGGGAGGGGGGTGTAATGTGGGGGGTGGGATCTCCCCGGTGGAGGGGGAACAAGGGTGGGGGGTGCAGTTAATTGGGGGTAGTGTCCAAAGGCTGGGTAGGTGCATGGGGAGGGCGGGACCCCTGAAGTGTGTAGGGGCCATGGGGGGGGCGTGGAAGCAGATTTCCCCCCCCCCCCATCTATTGCAAGCTGCATGTGGAGACTTGGGGGCTGCCCCCTGGCAGCCTGGGAAGCAGGTTGCTGTGGGGTGCGGGCAGCCCCTGTTTCCTCCTGGTTGGCAAGGGAAGATGGGGGCACCTCCGTATGGGGGCACCTCCAGGGAGGGGTGTGGGGTGCTGGGGCAGCTCCCCCCGATCCTTGACATTGCCGGGGGGGGGGGTGGAGTTACAGGGGGTGCATCTGCCCCCGGCCATTGTTTGCTTTGTCCTGCGCAAGGGGAGGGTTTTGGGGAGCAGTAGACGGGAGCATCCCAATGTCTGACGCACCTGCTGTATGTTGGGGGGGGTAGGAGCGTGACCCCAAATCGTAATCTCCTTCCCCGCTCCCCTCCCAGAGCTGGAGAGAGAACCCAGGAGTCCTGGCTTTCACTGTGTGTCTGGAGTCACTAGGGAGCCCGGGGGCCCCCCCAGTATTGCAGGCTGTAGCTAGGGATCGGGGTCCAGTTTGCAAAGGACACTGGTGGGGTTTGGGGGCTACGGCTGCACCCCAAGGATTGCTTGTTGCACACGGACCTCCCCTCAACGTGGGGCTTCTGGGGCATGGCTGCACCCCATTATCTGCTGCGGGGTACGGATCCAGCCTCCCCCGTACCCACGGTTTGCATTGGAGGTGAACCCTAGTGCCCCTGGAGCTCACGTGTGGGTGGGATCTAGGGGGGGCGGCTGCACCTCATTATAGTGGGGGGGCTGGATTCTATATAGCAGTACATGGGGGGGGCATATGGGGTGTGAAAACAGCCCGCCAGGTACTGGGAGGGGGAGCGGGAGGATGACCCCCCAAAACACTCCTCTGTAGCCGGCTCGCACTGGGGCAGGGTGCATGTGTGGGGTACACATGCGGCTCCCCAGGGCACAGTGGGCTCAAGTGGATGTGGGGGTGCAGCAACACCCCCGGAGTTAGTCCCGGGGTGGCTGGGGGTCGAGCGGCACCCCCCGATTGCATGGCTCCCTTGGGGTTAGGGGGTATCTCACGTCCGCAGGGCCAGGGGGTGCTGGACGAAGGGGGGGCATTTGGGGTCTCAGCACCAGTGGGAGATTTGGGGGTGACCCAATTTGAACCCCATACTTGGGGGGGGGGCTATTGAGGGAGACATGGAGACGTTAGCTGGATAAAGGATTTTCCTAATTGGATTCTGGTCCAGCCCCAGGGCAGGGACTGGCTGTCTCTGGGGGCGGGGAATGGGGTGTGGGGGGCGCCGGGGCGAGGGCTGGCTGTCTCTGCGGGCAGGGAATGGGGTACGGGGGCTGGCTGTCTTTTGGTGCGAGGGCAGGCTGTCTCTGCGGGCGGGGAATGGGGTATGGGGGCGCTGGTCTTGGGGGAGGGCAGGCTGGCTCTGGGGGCGGGGAATGGGATGGGGGGGGCCGGTCCCAGGGCGGGGACTGGCTGTCTCTGCAGGCAGGGGATGGGGGGGGGCGGTCCCGGGGCGGGGACTGGCTGTCTCTGCGGGCGGGGAATGGGGTCCAGGGGGCGCTGATCCCGGTTGAGGGCAGGCTGGCTCTGGGGGCTGGGAATGGGGTCCGGGGGGCGCTGATCCCGGTTGAGGGCAGGCTGGCTCTGGGGGCTGGGAATGGGGTCCGGGGGGCGCTGATCCCGGTTGAGGGCAGGCTGGCTCTGGGGGTGGGGAATAGGGTCCAGGGGGGGCCGATCCCGGGGTGAGGGCAGGCTGGCTCTAGGGGCGGGGAATGGGGTCCAGGGGGGGCTGATCCCGGGGTGGGGGCAGGCTGGCTCTGGGGGCGGGGAATGGGGCCCGGGGGGGCCGATCCTGGGGCGGGGAATGGGGCCCGGGGGGGCCGATCCTGGGGCGGGGAATGGGGTCCGGGGGGGCCGATCCTGGGGCGGGGGCAGGCTGGCTCTAGGGGCGGGGAATGGGGCCCGGGGGGGCTGATCCCAGGGCGAGGAATAGGGTCCGGGGGGGCTGATCCCGGGGCGGGGGCAGGCTGGCTCTAGGGGCGGGGAATGGGGTCCGGGGGGGCCGATCCCGGGGCGGGGGCAGGCTAGCTCTGGGGGTGGGGAATGGGGTCCGGAGTGGCCGGTCCCAGGCCCCCGGCTGACCCCGCTGCCCCCCCAGTCTCAGCAGGCCCCCTCCCGGTGCCGCCATGGCGGAGAACGACGTGGATAACGAGCTGCTGGATTATGAGGATGACGAGGTGGAGAACCAGGCGGGGGGCGACGGGGTGGACGTGCCCCCCAAGAAGGACGTCAAGGGCTCCTACGTCTCCATCCACAGCTCCGGCTTCCGGGACTTTCTGCTGAAACCCGAGCTCCTCCGCGCCATCGTCGACTGCGGCTTCGAGCACCCCTCGGAAGGTCAGCCGGACGCCTGGGTCCCACTCCCGGCACTCGGGGGAGGGGGGCCGTGGGGGTCAGAGCACGGGGGCTGGGCACCAGGACTCCTGGGTTCTCTCCCCAGCTCTGGGAGGGGAGTGGGGCCTGGTGGTTAGAGCGGGGGGGGCTGGGAGCCAGGACTCCTGGGTTCTCTCTTGGGGAGGGGAGTGGGGCCTGGTGGTTAGAGCAGTGGGGGGCTGGGAGCCAGGACTCCTGGGTTCTCTCCCGGCTCGGGGAGGGGCGTGGGGCCTGCTGGTTAGAGCTGGGGGGGCTGGGTGCCAGGACTCCTGGGTTCTCTCCCGGCTCGGGGAGGGGCGTGGGGCCTGCTGGTTAGAGCGGGGGGGGCTGGGTGCCAGGACTCCTGGGTTCTCTCCCGGCTTGGGGAGGGGCGTGGGGCCTGGTGGTTAGAGCGGGGGGGGCTGGGAGCCAGGACTCCTGGGTTCTCTCTTGGGGAGGGGAGTGGGGCCTGGTGGTTAGAGCAGGGGGGAGCTGGGAGCCAGGACTCCTGGGTTCTCTCCCGGCTCGGGGAGGGGAGGGGAGTGGGGCCTGGTGGTTAGAGCAGGGGGGGGCTGGGAGCCAGGACTCCTGGGTTCTCTCCCGGCTCGGGGAGGGGAGTGGGGCCTGGTGGTTGGGGGGCTGGGTGAGCCCCGGCTGACCCCAGCCCCGCTGCCCTGCAGTGCAGCACGAGTGCATCCCGCAGGCCATCCTGGGCATGGACGTGCTGTGCCAGGCCAAGTCGGGCATGGGCAAGACGGCCGTCTTCGTGCTGGCCACGCTGCAGCAGCTGGAGCCCGTCACGGGGCAGGTGAGGGGGCCGGGAATGTGGGGGGCGGGACCCACTGGGAACGGCCTGGGGGGGTAGAGCCCATTTCGGGTGTTGGGGGGCGGGGAGAGACCAATTGGTGACTGACGGGGGGAGGGAAGGGAAGGGGGAGACCATTGAATTGGGAGGTGGAAGGGCCGGTTGGAAGTGGCCGGGGGGCTGTGAGGAGGGGGGCTAGGGCTGCGTGGGGATGGGGGGTCCCCGCACTAACGCCCCCGTCCCCCAGGTGTCTGTGCTGGTGATGTGCCACACGCGGGAGCTGGCGTTCCAGATCAGCAAGGAGTACGAGCGCTTCTCCAAGTACATGCCCAGTGTCAAGGTGAGGGGCAGGGAGCTGGGCGGGGGGGGGCAGCCAGGCTTGGGGGAGGCAAGGAGCTGGTTTTGGGGGTGAGGCGCCATCTTGAGGGGTGGGGGCAGGGAGCGGGACTGGGGCGCAGGAGGGCAGCCAGCGGAGGGTCTCACCCTGCCCCCCCCCAGGTGGCGGTGTTTTTCGGGGGCCTGTCCATCAAGAAGGACGAGGAGGTGCTGAAGAAGAACTGCCCCCACATCGTGGTGGGGACGCCAGGCCGGATCCTGGCCCTGGCGCGCAACAAGAGCCTCAACCTCAAACACATCAAGCATTTCATCCTGGACGAGTGCGACAAGATGCTGGAGCAGCTCGGTGAGCGGGGGGACCCCCTGGGGCCCCGTAGAGCAGCGGGAGGGGCAGGACGGGGACATGGGGGGACCCTATAGCGTAGGAGGGGCAGGTTGTCCCTGGGGGCAACTGGGCGCATCCCATTCCTGACCCCGCCCTGCACGGCTGGGGGACGTGGGGCAGGTTTCCTGTGGGGGGTCCCAGCCACCCTGGGCTCACCCCGTTGCTGACCTCGCCCCCTTCTCCCCCCAGATATGCGCCGGGACGTCCAGGAGATCTTCCGCATGACCCCGCACGAAAAGCAGGTCATGATGTTTAGCGCCACCCTGAGCAAGGAAATCCGCCCTGTCTGCCGCAAATTCATGCAAGACGTAATTACCCCCTTCTACCTTCTTTGCCCCCCCGGCGCCCCCGCCCCCGGGGCGGCGCACGGGCCGCAGCGCCAGGACCGGCCCCTAGCACAGGCCCCCAGAGCTTCCGGAAGATCACTCGGGTTACGCTAGCCTCGGCACCCCCCCGGCGCGGAAAACAGGGCGCCCCCTCTTCCCGCCCTCCCCCCCGCCCCCCCTTCCTTCCCAGCGCGGCATCCACCCGGCACCGCAGCCTCCGGATCAGCTGGCCCCATACACCCAGGCAAGTGAGTGCTCCGTCTACCACGCACAGAGCCAGAGACCCCCCACCCCCCCTCCCAGCCCCCCCGGCGCTCTGGAGACTGGCAGCACCCCCCGTGGCGAAGAGCAGCGGCGAGAGCGGAGACGGCCCGGCGGCGGCTCGCAGAGACTCGGCGGCGCCAGGATCCGGCTTATCCTTTTTCGGAACCGGCCTCGGGGGGCGGGGTTGGGGCTCACGGCAAATCTTCCCCCTCCCCCCCACCAAGAGCGAGACGTGGGGGCAGTGGAGTGCGGGAGGCAAGGGGTTAATCGGAACCCCTCCTCCCCGAGACGGCCCAGGGGGGCTTCACCTGGGGCTTGCTGGGGGCTACGCCAAGGGGAGGGCGCTTTCCCGGGCTCAGGGTTTGCATGCTGGGAAATTTCCCAGTGCATGCTGGGGGCTGTGTCAAGGGGAGGAGCCTAGAACTTTTGCCTCCTAGCTGGGAGCCCAGTGCATGCTGGGAAATCTCACCGGGCACCAGAGAAGGCAGGCAACCTAGCTGGGTCCAGCCCCTTCCTTGCCTGCCATTTCCCAGCAGGCACTGGGCACTGGCAGGTTGGCGTCTGTGCCCTCTGGCCGTGCCCTCCCTGTTGGCTGGCTGTGAATGGGGGCGTTATGTCTTGGGGGGCTGCTCCCCCCTCCGTTCCCCAGCGTGGGGCCATCAAGCCAGTGGCCCTGGCTGGTAGGGTCGTGGAGAGTAGTGGGGTGCTTTCCCCACAGGACCCCCCCCGCCTGCGGGGGCGGAGCAGTCCAGGGGGGACGGGGCAGTATGCTTCCTAGAGCGCTCAGCCCTGGGGCCTCAGGGCTCGCAGCCCTGGGGGCTCAGCGGGGACCCGGTGTCCAGGCTGTTATCCAGGGGGCCCTGGGAGGGTATCTGGGGCACAGGTGGGGCGTGGGGGCGGGGTCTCTCCCCCAGGGCGGGCGGCGGGGTTCACCCTGCTCTGCCCCCCCAGCCCATGGAGATCTTCGTGGACGACGAGACCAAGCTGACGCTGCACGGCCTGCAGCAGTATTACGTCAAGCTGAAGGACAACGAGAAGAACCGCAAGCTCTTCGACCTGCTGGACGTGCTGGAGTTCAACCAGGTAGCGCCCCGCGGACCCAGGCGTCCGGGACGGGGCCCCAGGCCTCCGGGCGGTGCGCGCTCTCTCACCCCCTCCCTCCGCCCCCCCAGGTGGTGATCTTCGTCAAGTCGGTGCAGCGCTGCATCGCCCTGGCCCAGCTGCTGGTGGAGCAGAACTTCCCGGCCATCGCCATCCACCGGGGCATGCCCCAGGAGGAGAGGTGAGGGGGGCTGGGGCTCCGGGAGGGGGGGCGGGATGGGATCCCGGGGGGCAAGCGCTGGGTCCCCCAAACTCTGCAGCCTGGGCCGTGTCCCACAACGCCTGGCTCGTGACCAGCCGCAGACCCCCCCCGGCAGCCCCAGAGCCGCGCGCCAGCCGAGCCCCCCCGGTCCCAGCACTGGACCCCGGGAATACACCGCCGTCCATGGAAGGCGGACGTGCGCCGGCCTGTGCAACCCCGGGCGGGTTTACCGCAGGCTTCGTCCCAGCTCCCTGGGGCAGGTCCGTGGGGAATACGTTCCTTGCCTGCAAACGAGATGTCCGGGGTGGGCACGAAGTCGGAGCTCGTCACCGCCAGGACCCCGCAGCCCGGTTACACCGGGCAGCACCGAGACGAAGCGGGTTGTGGATTGGGACTCGCCTGCTGGACGGGGGCTGGTGACGGCCGAACCCCCAGCCGGGCGCTGGTACCTCCTCCCTGGCATTGTGCCCCTCCGCCGGCTCCAGGGCAGCCGCCCAACACGTTCCCGGGGCGTCGTGCGCGTTCGTGGTGCCCCGATTTGACTTTCAGCTGATGGTCGCCTCGCCCCGATACCGCCCGTGGCCTGCTTCGTTGGCACGCTCGCAAGTCTATGTAAATGAGGAATGTGGGGGTTACAGGACACTCCCCTGAGTTAGTGTCACAGTGGGGGTGCTTTGTCCATGGGGGGGGCTGCCGGGGGCTCAGGCCAGGCAGTGACCCCAAATACCTTCCCCTGCCCCCTCCCAGGCTGTCCCGCTACCAGCAGTTCAAGGATTTCCAGCGCCGGATCCTGGTGGCCACCAACCTCTTTGGGCGGGGGATGGACATCGAGCGGGTCAACATCGCCTTCAACTACGACATGCCCGAGGACTCGGACACCTACCTGCACCGGGTGAGCCGGACGCCTGGGTCCCATCCTGCGGGGGTGTTGGGAGCCGGGATGCCGGGGTTCTGTCCCAAGCTCTGGGAGGGGAGTGGGGGCTAGTGGTTAGAGCAGGGGGCTGGGAGTACTCCTGCGGGCATTCTGCGCCAAAACATTCCCACAATATTTTCAAGTTTTGCAAAAACCTGGGAATTTTATTTGTCAAATAAATGTGGAGGCTCCAGCCTGGCAGTGGGGAGCTCAGGCCGCTGGCTGCACAGAGGTGGGAGATCACCCGGGTCACGACTCGGCAGGGTGACTGCACCCAACCCTGACAAGTGCAAGGACCCAGGGCCCTGCCCCTCCATGCCAGGTGCACCAGGTGTGGACAGGCAGGCCCAGCAAGGCAGGATCCAAGTGTGGAGGGGCTTAGGGTGGGGGGATCCAGGTGTGGGGTGTGGGACAGTCTGGCGGCTCAGTGGGGGATCCGGGTGCGGCGGGGATCTGGATGCACAGGGGCTTGCTGGGGGGTTCTGGGTGCAACGGTAATGGGGCTCTGCAGGGGGGTGTCCAGGTGAAGGTGGTTGGGGCTCGGTGGGGTGGGGGTGAGGGTGGCTTGTCGGGGCGGTCCAGGTGCAGAGGAGTGGGGCCCTTCGGGGGTGTTCTGTGTGCGGGGCTGGGTGAGGCTCAGCAGGAGGGTATGGGGGGTCTGGATGGGTGGGGGTTGGGCGGATGGGGCAGTAGCTCCCTGTGCAGGGATCCCTCCCCCTGCAGCTAAGGAGCGATGGGCGCAGGAAGTGGTGGGAGGGGGAGGAGTTTACAGAGCTTCCTGCAGCCGGGGGGGCAATCTGGGGGTGGGGGAAGAGGAAGTCCCGTCCCCCCCCAGCAGGGCGGGGGAGCAATCTGGGGGTGGGGGAAGAGGAAGTCCCGTCCTCCCCCGGCAGGGCGGGGGAGCAATCTGGGGGTGGGGGAAGAGGAAGTCCCATCCCCCCTGCCCCGCCGGGATTAGCAGCTGATCCCAGCGCAGGGTAGGAGCCACCAGCCAGGTCCCCCCGCCCCGGCCCCACAGAGATTTACCCCTCTGCCAGCTGCCCTGGGCACCCGACATACTGCTGGGGAGGGGCACACGGCCGCTCTTGGGGCTTCCCTTGGCTTCCCCGTCAGAAACGCATTTCTCTGCGGGGGAGCAAAGCAGTCTGCGGGGGACGTGAATTCTGCGCCTGCGCAGTGATGCAGGATTCCCCCAGGAGCAGCTGGGAGCCAGGACTCCTGGGTTCTCTCCCCGGCTCTGGGAGGGGCGTGGGGGCTGGGCGGCGCGAGGCTCTAACCCCCCCATCCCTATAGGTGGCGCGGGCTGGGCGGTTCGGCACCAAGGGCCTGGCCATCACCTTCGTGTCGGACGAGAACGACGCCAAGATCCTCAACGACGTGCAGGATCGCTTCGAGGTGAACATCAGCGAGCTCCCCGACGAGATCGACATCTCCTCCTACAGTGAGTTCCCGGGGGCCGAGGGGGGCAGCCCCTGATGGGCCGGGGATTGCTGCGAGCACACGGATCCCTGGTGGGGAGCCCAGGGAGGGGTGCAGGGACTGAGGGGGGGTGGCCCTGTCAGCTGATCTCTGCCCCCCACCTCCTTGGAGGCCCGCGGTGCCTGTAATGTCTTCCCCCCGCCCCTGCCATTCACGTGGGCTCTTCCTGAGATTCCCCTGTGGGGCCCAGCCCCCTGGCTGTGCCGAGGGGGGAGCAGGACGGGGTGTGGGGGGTTCCCCGGGGGCGCAGCCATTAACCTCCCTCTCCTCTCCCTCCCGCAGTCGAACAGACTCGATAAGGGGCGTCCTCGACACTCCTCGTCCCGCGTCGTCGTCCTTCTTTTGGTGGTTTTAACGCCTCCCCCACCCCACCCCCGTTTCATTTCCGAGAGCTGAGGAGGAGGATGGCCCTGCCCTGAGGACCGCAGCCCTGTCAGACTTCGGGGGGCGGGACGGGGGCGGGAGAACCACTGGAAGAGTGGACTGGAGCGGTGGGGGGGCATCAGGACAGCAGGGTTCACCCCGTCCTGCCCTGCTGTGGTGGGAGGATCCCACCTCCCACCCACCCGCTGTGGGAAGCATCCCACGTCTCCCACCAATGATCCCTGACCTTTGTTGGCACCGATAGAAGGATCCCACTGCTCCCACCAACAGTCCCTGAACCCACTTCGCCAGGTGCGGGATCCACCACCGCCGAGCCCTGATCCCACGTGGGCACTAACCCAAGGAGGATCCCAGCTCTGCCACCAGCGCTCCCTGGTCTGGCTTGCTGGCCCCCCCGGAAGACGGCTCCCACGCCTGTCGCCAGCTCCGACCCCGTCCTGTAAGAATTCCAGCCTCGCGAGCCCTTCGCTCCCGGCCGGGCTGACGCAGGGCCCCCTCCCCCGGTTCCCTGCGACTCGAGGCCATTTTTGTTTTTATAGGAAAAAAAAAAAAGAAAATCCTGAAAAAAAAGCCCCCACCCCCCGCGTCCTGTCTTTTATACCAAGGTTGGAGCCGGTTTTACCAGCGTCTTGCGGTTTTTGTGCGTTTCCTCGTTTTTCGTTGTCTGCATGGAGCGTCCGGGCCACGCGGTGCCCTGCCGGGCCAGTGGGCGCTGGGGGCACCGTGTGCGGGCAGGTTTGGTAACGTCGCCCTGAGGATGGATTAAAAGACTTGTCAGAAGCCAGAGCCTGCTGCTGCTTTTTTGGGGGGGGGGGGTGTCGTCCCGGACACCTGGCCCCTGGGAGGAACCCCCCTCAGTGCGATGGCCCTTCGCGGGGGTCCGCGCTCTCCAGGGCCAGGCCCCGCTGCCCCCAGGGAGTCCCCTCACCCTGGCCCCCCCGGTCCTTCCCACGGCTCCGGCCTGCAGGGACTCTCTGCCAGCGTCACAGGAGGGTTATGGGGGGTCTAGATGCACCCCAGGCAGGTCTTGGGGGTCTCAGGCCTAGTGCCCCTCAGCACAGGCCATGCTGGGCCAGGTCCCTCAGCCCATTGTCCTGCCACTGGCCAGAACCAGCTGCTCCCGAGCTGGGGGGGCCCCCAGTCACTGGGTCCCCAATCTCCAGGCCGTGGTCTGGGTCCCAGCTGGCAGGCGGGCTCACACCTGGTCCCCAGCAGCAACAACCCCCCTATGCTGTTACACAGGGAAACTGAGGCACACAGTACACATGCAAACACAGGAAAATCCCCTGCTTTGTCACACCTGGCTCCCAGCCCCCCCCTGTTCTAACCACTGGATTCCCCCCTGCCCCAAGCCCGAAGAGAACCCAGGCGTCCTGGCTCCCAACCCACTTCAATCACTGGACCCACCCCCCTCCCTTCCCAGAGCCAGGGGAGACCCCAGGCATGCGAAAGGAGGTTACAGAGGTTCCTGTCCCAGCAGTGTTCTGGGCTCAGTGGATTTGGGGTTCCAGGAGGAGTCGGGGGGGGGGGAGCTCCCTTTCCCTGGATTGCTTGTGGGGCTGGGCTGCTCCCACCCTGATCAGCAGGAGTTTTCCCTCGACCCCAGAGCCAGGGCTGTAACTCCCCCCACCCCGCCTTGCCCCCACCTGCCCACATCTCCCTCTAGCCCGAGGAGCCTCCCCCTTGCCCAGGTCCCCCCCAATGGAGCAGCCTCCTGCCCCGAACCCCAGCTGCACCATGGGAGCGAACTGGCCCAGGGCTCTTAACCTTCCCGGGTGACTGCGCCCCGTTCAGGAGCCGGCTTTGGCTGGCGTCCCCCCGAGTTGAAAACCACGTGCTTCCGAAATCAGACATCAAAGCAGGGAAGCATCCCAGCCGCTCGCACTGAAATATTCCTTCCTTCTGCCCGTTCCCGTCCAATTCTCCAATCAACCGCCCCCCGGCTCTAGGGCGGTAAAAGCAGGCCGACCTCTAGCTGAGTTGCTGGAGACCCCTGCGGACCCCCGAGGACCGCGGACCTACAGGAACTTCGGCCGAGTTCTGTCAGCCGCTAGCAGTGGCCGTAGGGAGGGTTGGTTGCCACCTGGGCAATCTCCCCAGGAGCAGGGGGGGGGGGGTGTGGGGAGGAACAGACCAGATCCAGCCCCATAGATACCCGGGGTGAGGGAACGAGGGGAGTAGAGGCTCTTCCCCAGAGGCACCCAGGGGCAGGGCGATATGGGGGGCAGGGGATGGGTGGCAAAGGTGGTTTTTTAAATCTTTATTTGGCTGAACCTTTTCAGTGAATCTCCCAGCCCAGCCAGGGCCTGAATTTCAGAAGCAAGAAGGGGCTTTGGGGCCATTTTTCTCCCCCGGGGGAGAAGCGGGAAGGAGGAGGGGAGCCGAGCCCGACGCCTCCCTTGGCCGCTCCCCGACGAGTTCACCCTGCGTGGGCCTGAGACGAGCCAATGGCTCGTCCCCTCCCGGGTCTCCCTGTCTGGTGCGGCCGGTTGGGGATCAGGAAAGGAGTGTGGGTGGCACCTTAGAGACGCCCACGAATCTCCCCGGCCTCTGTCGCCCCGCGGCTGTTCCCGGCCACCAGAGCCACAACCATCAACCTGGGGACCAAGGAAGGGAACCCGCCCGTCGGCTTTCGGGCAAGCTTTGTAGCCGCTTCTCCTCGGTCTGACACCTGGAGACGAAGCGGGACTGTTCTTAATGTTTCCTCCGAATGCTGTGTGGGTGCCTCAGTTTCCCCGTGCCATTTCCTGCGTCTCTCAGTGGGGGGATCAGGGGGTGGGCTTGTGGCAGAGCCCTAGAGGGCAGGTGTGATGGTGTCTGGCCAGAGAATGAATTCCCAGCTAGCGCAGGGCACCCACGGCCTCTCTGGGGCAGCGGCCAAGACTCCCCCTCGAGCGAGCCACGGGGCTCCTGCCCCAGCCCGGAGCAGATACGGGGCCCGGGGTTCTCGCTCTGGCTGCAGCTGGGTGGTTTCAGGGGCTCTGCCAGCCACAGCCGGCCGGGGTCAGGCTGAATCTGAGCCAGGGCCGGACGCTGAAAAGGGGCTGTAGCCGGGTCGCTAAAATGTGCCACTGTCCAAGGGGCTTTTGTTCTTTTGCTCCCCCCCACCCGGAGAGGCTCCCAGCAGCCTGGGAAAGGAAAGAAAAGAAAATCCAGGGGCACACGCCTGCTGGGGGAGCGGGCGAGGGGTTTGGGCCCAGAGAAGGGAATCGAGAGGGGCTATGGGGAGGGGAGACGCGGGTGAGTGGCAAGGGGGCTGGGGGAGAATAGGGGTGGGGCCCCTGTGAGCCCCACACGCTCCCCGCACCATGGGAGCCAGGATCTGGGGTGACCTGGCCCCTCTGCAGGGTCTGAGCCCTCTAGCTCCGTCCTCTCTGGAAGCCCCTTCAGGTAGGGGAAGGCTGCTCTCAAATCCCCCCTCTCTCCTCTCTGCGGCAGACGAAACAGCCCCAGTCCCCGCAGCCGCTCCTCGTTCGTCACGGGCCCCAGCCCCCCGATCATTTTCCTTGCCCTCCGCTGGACCCTCCAATTTGTCCACATCCCCTCCGTAGTGGGGCCCCCAAAACTGGACGCAACACCCCAGGTGTGGCCTCCCCAGGGCCGAACGGAGGGGAATCATCACGTCCCTCGATCTGCGGGCAACGCTCCTCCTAATCCCGCCCGCTTTGCCGTTGGCCTTCCTGGCACGAGGGCCCGCTGCTGACACGGACCCGGCTTCGCCCACTGTCACCGCCAGGGCCGGTTCGGCAGCCCGGCCGCCGAGCCGCTCGGTCCCCCGCC
This sequence comes from Lepidochelys kempii, assembly GCF_965140285.1. Classification (NCBI taxonomy): domain Eukaryota; kingdom Metazoa; phylum Chordata; order Testudines; family Cheloniidae; genus Lepidochelys; species Lepidochelys kempii. The sequence goes on along the minus strand of NC_136393.1, from coordinate 49,979,400 downwards.
TGGAGCGGGGCTGGGGATTCTTCCGTCCTAAGGGCAGGACGCGTGGCCCACCGTGGTAAATGGGTTGGGGTCCCCGCTCCAGGGAGCTGGGAATTGAGCCCCGATCTCCGGAGGCCCAGCTGAGAGCCTTCACCGCGGGGCCCGCCTTCGATTTCCCAGCCAGCCGCCTGTAACTCCTGGTGGAAAACGCCGGCATGGACGTGGCCAGCCGGGGGGCTCGGGGCAAAGTGACCAGGCTGGGCGGGAAAGACGCCCCGGCTGCGATGGGTTTGTCGGGCTGTGAAAGCGTCTCCCAAGGGGGTAGGGCTGGGAGCCCCGGGGCTGGGAACACGTCGGATGGGGCCCCGGGGCCAGGGCTGGAGGGAAGGATCCGGCCTTGGGATCGCACAGGGCGTGGGTGAGATGGGCCCGTCGGGGGATTTTCGTATGTCAGGTTTCTCTGGAACAAAGAACCGTCTGTGGATGGAGGGGGACTGCCAGGGCGGCGGGAGAGTTTGGGGGCCAAGGCAGGGACGGGTGGTAAGGGGGCTGCGGGGTCGGGAGTGAGGGGCACCGGCAGGGCCGAGGTGGGGGGCAGCCCAGGGCTGGGCTACGCTCTCTAATATGGGGTGCCCCCCTGTTCCTGGGCAGAGGAAATCCCAACACTGTTACCCCACCTGTCTGGTCACTACCCCACTACCCAGCATCTCCGACAGGGACACCCACATTCTGGGCTTTGTGGTGGGGAGTGTCCCGGACTGCAGCCCCCTCCCCCCGGGCTCTCGCGGCTCCGTACGGCCCCCGGGAGTCGCCCCCGCCAGCGACGGCCCTTCCTGGGGGTCCGCTCGGTCCCGCTGCCTCCCGCGACCGCCCCTCTGAGCCTCCAGCCACCTGCTCTGCCGGGGACCCCTCGGGGAGTCCCCTCGCTCCGGACCCCCAGGTTCCCCCAGAGGGAGCGTCGCCCCCCGATCGCCAGCCTGCAGGGCCTCTCCGCCAGCATCACCCAGGGGGGTTAGTGAGCGTCTGGACCCAGCCCTGGCAGGTCCCAGGGGCTCAGGCCTGGCCAGTCTCAGCCCCGGCCAGCTGGGCCTGGCCCCGTCCCCTGGGGCTCCGGCTGCTCCTTGTCCCCCTTCCAGCCGAGCCCCCATGTCCCCTCCCCTGACAGACCCTCCTCGCCCTTTGTCTTCCGTCCCAGGCTGCTGGGGCCCCCCCTCTTCTCTCCTTTGTTCCCCCCGGCTGGACCCTGCTGCTGGGGGTGGGGCCTCCCGGTCACCCGTCTCTGGGACCCCCATCTCCAGGTCGCTGTCTGGGGTCCTGGCTGCTGGGCGAGGTCACCCCTGGTCCCCGGCACCAACAACCCCCCTCCCCCGGCCACGTTGTTACACACGCAGCACAGGGGAAACTGAGGCGCGCACCGTGTTGCTGCGAAACACTGAGAAAATCCCCCACTTCCCGACAGGGGGCCCGGGGGGCTGCCCTCGGCCTGTTCTCCCAGGATCTGTGGGGCGAGGGCCGAGGGCGATGGGGGCTGTGGGTGAGGCCTGGTAGTCGGGCCCCCCCGAGTCGAGATTTTGGGTGTGCCCCCTTTCCCATGGGGGGGACTGGCTGGCTCAGGGGGCCCAATGGTGTATGAGGGGGGGAGGCCAGGAAGCCCCCTGCTACCTGCTCCTCATTCCCACCTCCCCTTAGAAACAGCCCCGCCCCTCGGGCTTCCGCCATCTTTGTTAAGGGCACCGCCTCCGCCATGTTGGATGACGGCACGGGGGGGGCGGCCGCGATCAGGCAGCGCCGGGGGCAGCCCGGGCCCAGGAAGGACCCGGCATAAATAGCCCCGCAGGGAGCGCACGTGTCTCTCTCTGCGCGGGCCCCGGCCGGACCCATGGGGGGGGGCCGGACGCCTGGGTTCCCTGCCGCCGCTGGCCGGCCTGGGTGAGTCCCTGCCGGTGCCCCTCACTCCCGACCCGCAGCCCCTGCTCGGGGGGGGGCAGGACCCGTCTGTCCCCCCCCAGATCAGGGGCAGGTCCGTGGCCGGGGGGGCTCAGATGAGGGTCTCCCGGGGGCCCCCGAGATCCGGTCAGAGGCTCCAGTGAGAACAAGGGGTTTGCCTCCAGCCCGCTCCAGAGACCGGGGGGTTAGAGCGGGGGGGCCCGGACTCCTGGGTTCTCTCCCGGCTCGGGGAGGGGGGGCCGGTGGCTAGAGCAGGGGGGCTGGGAGCCCGGACTCCTGGGTCCCCTCTCGGCTGTGGGAGGGGAGTGGGGGCCGGTGGCTAGAGCAGGGGGGCTGGGAGCCCGGACTCCTGGGTCCCCTCTCGGCTGTGGGAGGGGAGTGGGGGCCGGTGGCTAGAGCAGGGGGGCTGGGAGCCCGGACTCCTGGGTCCCCTCTCGGCTGTGGGAGGGGAGTGGGGGCCGGTGGCTAGAGCAGGGGGGCTGGGAGCCCGGACTCCTGGGTCCCCTCTCGGCTGTGGGAGGGGAGTGGGGGCCGGTGGTTAGAGCAGGGGGGCTGGGAGCCCGGACTCCTGGGTTCTCTGCCTGGCAGGGGGTAAATGCTCTGTTGGTGATTTGCAGGCGGCGGTGGAGTTGGCGCTGAGGCCCCCCCCGGGGGCGTTTAGGTAAGTTCCTGCCCTGGCCCCTCGCTTCCAGCGGGGTCGGGTCCCCCCTTGCTCCGGCTCCTTCCCGGGGGGGCCGTTGCAAAGATGAATCCGCTAGACTAGAGTCTCCGACCCCCAGTGACGATACGCAGCGCCCTGAGCAACGGCGCCCCGGCCCCCCCCAGCCCCGCCGGCGCCCCTCCCTCCCGGCCCCCGGCCCCCCCCAGCCCCGCCGGCGCCCCTCCCTCCCGGCCCCCGGCCCCCCCCAGCCCCGCCGGCGCCCCTCCCTCCCGGCCCCCGGCCCCCCCCAGCCCCGCCGGCGCCCCTCCCTCCCGGCCCCCTGCCCCCCCCAGCCCCGCCGGCGCCCCTCCCTCCCGGCCCCCTGCCCCCCCCAGCCCCGCCGGCGCCCCTCCCTCCCGGCCCCCTGCCCCCCCCAGCCCCGCCGGCGCCCCTCGCTCCCGGCCCCCTGCCCCCCCAGCCCCGCCGGCGCCCCTCGCTCCCGGCCCCCTGCCCCCCCCAGCCCCGCCGGCGCCCCTCGCTCCCGGCCCCCTGCCCCCCCCAGCCCCGCCGGCGCCCCTCGCTCCCGGCCCCCTGCCCCCCCCAGCCCCGCCGGCGCCCCTCACTCCCGGCCCCCTGCCCCCCCCAGCCCCGCCGGCGCCCCTCACTCCCGACCCGCAGCCCCCTGCCCCGTCCCCCCCCAGCCCCGCCGGCGCCCCTCACTGCCGACCCACAGCCCCCTGCCCCGTCCCCCCCCAGCCCCGCCGGCGCCCCTCACTCCCGGCCCCCTGCCCCCCCCCCCCAGCCCCGCCGGCGCCCCTCACTCCTGACCCACAGCCCCTGTCACGGAGTCCCTGGGCGATGCTCTGGAACTGCTCCCCATGAAGCCAGTCAGGACTCTGGGGTAGTCGCCTTTCTGGGAGCAGCCTGTCTGCAGGACACACAGCTCACACAGCTTCCACCTTCCTGGGTCTGACCTCGGAGCATTCAGCATCCTCTGCCCCTCTGTGCGCTTCCCCCCAGCGAGTCCGCTCAGGCGGGGCTCCTGAGGAAGCCAGAGGGTCCTGCCCCCCAACTCCGCAGTCAGACGTGACTCTCAGCCAGCCAGTAAAACAGAAGGTTTATTAGACGACAGGAACATGGTCTAAAACAGAGCTTGCAGGTGCAGAGAACGGGACCCCTCAGCTGGGTCCATTTTGGGGGGCAGTGAGCCAGACAACCCCGTCTGCCCTTCACTCCATGTCCCAGCCAGCCCCAAACTGAAACTCCCCCCAGCCCCTCCTCCTCTGGGCTTTGTCCCTTTCCAGGGCCAGGAGGTCACCTGATTCCTTTGTTCTCTAACCCTTTAGCTCTCACCTTGCAGGGGGGGAAGGGCCCAGGCCATCAGTTGCCAGGAAACAGGGTGTCGGCCATTGTCTGTGTCCAGACCCCTGCACACACCTGCCCTCTAGGGCTCTGCAATGATCATACACCCTTACCCCACCCCCTAGATACTTAAGAACTGCCTAGGGGAAACTGAGGCACCCCCATACTATTCAGAGGAAACATTAAGAAGAGTCCCACTTCGTCACAGCCCCCTGCCCCGTCCCCCCACAGCCCCGCCGGCGCCCCTCACTCCCGACCCGCAGCCCCCGGCGCCCCGCCGGCGCCCCTCACTCCTGACCCACAGCCCCCTGCCCCGTCCCCCCCCCAGCCCCGCCGGCGCCCCTCACTCCCGACCCGCAGCCCCCTGCCCCGTCCCCCCCCAGCCCCGCCGGCGCCCCTCACTCCTGACCCGCAGCCCCCTGCCCCGTCCCCCCCCGCCCCGCCGGCGCCCCTCACTCCCGACCCGCAGCCCCCTGCCCCGCCGGCGCCCCTCACTCCCGACCCGCAGCCCTGGGCTGTACAAGTCAATATTTTCATTAATGACTTGGCTAACGGAGCGGGAGGGTGATGAGCCGAGCTGGGGGGTTGCCAGCCCTTGGGAGTCGCAATGATTTTGACCCACTGGAGAATGGGTCTGAAGTCAGTCAGATGAAATTCAATGGAGACGAGTGCGAAGTACGTCCCTTGGGAAGGGGAAAGGTGGAAACCCAGAACCCCGAGCCGGGCTAGGGGGCCATCCTGCTGGAAATAGAACGGGTCACGAATAGGGGGATGAGTCAACAGGGAGATACAGCGGGTGGGGTGGTCCCGGGAGGGTGGGGGGCGGGTCTGGGGAGGGACGGATGAGATCAGACCAGACTGGAGTCACTAATGATGGGAAATCAGGTGGGTCTGACCTGCTCCAGACTTGTGGGGGGGGGGGGGGGCAGAACTCCTGGGTTCTCTCCCTGGCTTTGGGAGGGGAGTGGGGGCTGGGGGTTAGAGCGGGGGGGCTGGGAGCAGGACTCCTGGGTTCTCTGCCTGGCAGGGGGAAATGATCTGTTGGTGATTTGCAGGTGGTGGTGATGTGTCGACCTGGTGCTAAGGCCCCTGGGGCATCTGGGTAAGTCCCTGCTCTGGCCCCTCGCTCCCCGCCCCCCGCCTTGTCCCTGTGGGGCCCTTGCAATGATGATTCCGCTAGACTAGAGTCTCTGACCCCAGTGACGATATTCGCAGCGCCCTGAGCAGCGGTGCCCCTCCCTCCTGACCCGCAGCCCCCTGCCAGCCCAGCCCTGGGCTCCCCCTCAGTCCTGACCCGCAGCCCCCTGCTAGGACATTAACCCTCTCGCCTCTATTCCCCCCCAGCTGGATTCTTGCCCCATGTCTATCTCTGACATGAGCCCAGTGGGGTGAGACCCCTGGGGTCTCTGGATGGAGGGACCAGAACAGTGCGGTGGCAGGGTAAGGAGTGGGAAACCGGAGGGGGGGGGGCGCTCTCCCTGGCAGTCAGTGTTGGCCCCACTGCCCCAGGGCAGTGCTAGGGTCCTGTGCTGCAGGGAGTAGAGGGGTTGGGCTGGGTGGCCCTGATCCGGGGAGCAGGGGGTGACGATTTGTTCCTCGACAGGAGCTCCCAGCTCAAGGTTGGGATTCACATGAAATAACACAACTTAGACTGACCCTGCTCCCTTGGGGATCGGATCGGATCGGAGGGGTGGGGTGGGGAGATAGGTTCTGGCCACCCCATGTTACCAATCTGTCCTGAGCTAATGGGGGTCCCCCCACCCCAGGGCCTGGCTGGCTGGATCTGACCCTGAGGTCTCCAGATTGGATCGGAGTGTCTAATGACAACCCAGCCTGCTCCAGAGACCTGTGGGGTTGTAGTGGGTTGGGTGTGTCTGGGAGCCAGGATGCCTGGGTTCTCACCCTGGCTCTGGGAGAGGAGTGGGGTCTAGTGGTTACAGCAGGGGAAAGGGGGGCTAGGAGCCAGGACTTCTGGGTTTTTCTCCTGCAGTGGGACATAACTCACCTGTTTGGTGATTTGCAGATACTGTGACACTTGGACTCAGCAAGGAGGCTCCTGGGGTGTCTGGGTAAGTCCTTCCCCTGGGCTGCTGCTCCTAGTTGGGTCGGGCCTCCCCCCAGTCTTGTTCCCTGGGCTGCCGTTGTGGTGACGAATCCGCTAGACTAGAGTCTCTGATCCCAGTGACGACCCTTGCAGGGCCCTGAGCAACGGCCCCCACCAGGCCTTCTGGGGCCCACTGCCAGCCCATCCCTGGGCCCCTCGCCAGGACTGCTTGTGCCCCCCTCACTCCTGACCTGCAGCCCCAATTCCAGAATCCTTGGCACATCCCAGTGTCCCCCTCTCTCATGTCCCAAAGCCTGGAGTTTGGCCTGACTTCGCTCAGGTTCATGAGGCCTGAATCGTGGCTCAGGGGGTCCTGCCTGTTCTCCTGGGGGGACTGAAAAGCCTCCATATAAAAACATTGATTTTAATCAACTTTTACATTTGTACTTCCTTAGTTGTCCAAGGAAAGGTGCTTGCTGGATTTCGGCTTTGGTTACTCACCAGCACCCCCTCTGGCTGCGACGGAGACTGGAATCCAGGGCCCTGCTCGGTGGGTGATGGGACAGGCTGCTGGACTGAACAATGGATGGGGAAGTGAAAGGAGAAGTGGGGCGACTGCACAGCCCAGGCCTGCCTCACTGTTCAGTGCGGACAGGAGCCAGGGGCTGCGGATTGGGAGTGAGGGGCACCCCAAGCATCTTGCAGGGGAAGGACTTGAGCCTGGGGGTGTCACGTAAAGAACAGGGATGTTGCCTCAATAAACAATCCTGGAACAAATTGAGTCTTTTCCTTTCCCTCGTGGGGGCTGGTTCCGTGGGGTCCGTTCCTCACCCAGCTTGGGGAGGCGGCTGGCTCTGGGGGGGGGGGGGGGGCAGGGGTAAGGGGGCTCCTTCTGTGGGGCTGGTTCCTCACCTGGCCCGGGGAGGCGGCTGGCTGGGGGTGGGGCGGGCAGGGGGCTGGCTCCGTGGGGCTGGTTCCTCACCCAGCTTGGGGAGGCGGCTGGCTCTGGGGGGGGGGGGCAGGGGTAAGGGGGCTCCTTCTGTGGGGCTGGTTCCTCACCTGGCCCGGGGAGGCGGCTGGCTGGGGGTGGGGGGCTGGCTCCGTGGGGCTGGTTCCTCACCCAGCTTGGGGAGGCGGCTGGCTCTGGGGGGGGGGGGGGGGGCAGGGGTAAGGGGGCTCCTGTGGGGCTGGTTCCTCACCTGGCCCAGGGAGGCGGCTGGCTGGGGGGGGGGGGGCAGGGGCCTGGCTCCGTGGGGCTGGTTCCTCACCCGGCCCGGGGAGGCGGCTGGCTGGGGGTGGGGGGGGCAGGGGCCTGGCTCCGTGGGGCTGGTTCCTCACCCGGCCCGGGGAGGCGGCTGGCTGGGGGTGGGGGGGCAGGGGCCTGGCTCCGTGGGGGGGGCAGGGGGCTGGCTCCGTGGGGCTGGTTCCTCACCCAGCCCGGGGAGGCGGCTGGCTGGGGGTGGGGGGGCGCAGGGGCCTGGCTCTGGGGGGGGGGGGGCAGGGGTAAGGGGGCTCCGTGGGGCTGGTTCCTCACCCGGCCCGGGGAGGCGGCTGGCTCTTGGGGGGCAGGGGGCTGGTTTTACAGGGGTCACCTGCCTGTGGCTGGCGCTGGGGGGGGTGGGTCTGGCGGGGGGTTAAGTTCTGGGGCCCCTGAGTTGGGGCGGGGGGGAGCCACTTGGGGCAGCCTATGACCCCTGCCCTTTAACCCCTTGTGACTTGTTGACCTCTGACCCTTCAGCTGCTCAGGGAGGGGCCCTGGGATTACCTCGGGGCACTCCCACTTCCTGTCCCCGGGGGTCCGTTTCCGGTCTCATCAGGTCGTTTCCGGTACGCGGGCAAAATTCACGCTGACTTCCGGTGCAGCGTGTTGACGTCAGTCTCCGCCGTGGGCGGGCTCCGCGCCCTACTTCCGGTGCGGTCGTGATACGCCCTGGCTGGGGGCTCTGCTCACCCTGGCAACGCTAACCTCTGCTTTCCTCCGACTGAGCATGCGCCCCCGCGGGAGGGCCCCGTCCCTGCTCTCCCCCTCCCGTGGGGGAGTGGGGCTGCCCGTGGCGAACGCCTGAGCCGCTCCCGCCGTGCGGGGCTTGCGCTGCTGTCCGGGCTCCCCGCTCCCGCAGAGTTCCCCTGGCTCATCCCGCGTGGATCGGCGTGTCTGCTTCTTCGGAGCCGGCCGGCGACGGAGTGACTGGGTCCCTCTGGGTCATAATCCGAGCAGGCACTTAGCAGTCAGCTACATGGACAAGAAGGACCCCTATGGGGGCTTCCCGCGGTCGCACATGCGTATTGGAGGCAGTAGGAGCCATGTTTGCTAAGGGCAGCCCTTTCAAATAATAGAGGAGCGAAGCCGGGGTGCGCAGCCATCTTGGAGGTGGGCTGCGGATAGACCGGTTCCCATTGGTTTCCAGGGCAACCCCGACCGCCATCTTTGTTTAGGGCAAAATCTGGCGGCTCCGATGAGGTGAATCTAGGTCGGTAGCCATTTTGGATGTGGTTGATGGGGCGCTTTTCTCCCTTATACCTAATGGCGCAGCCGCCCCCCTCCGCCATCTTTGTTGTGGGTAAAGAGACTGGCAGCCTGTTAGGGCCAGAGGGTCTGTTCAGGGCCCAGGGCTGCCCCCAGTTCTTTAGTTATTGTTGCGTCTGCCCTGTCCTGGAGGCGGGGAGAGAACCCAGGAGTCCTGGCTCCCAGCCCCCCCGCCCCTGCTCTGACCCACCAGGCCCCGCTCCCCTCCCAGAGCCAGGGAGAGAACCCAGGAGTCCTGGCTCCCAGCCCCCCCGCCCCTGCTCTGACCCACCAGGCCCCGCTCCCCTCCCAGAGCCAGGGAGAGAACCCAGGAGTCCTGGCTCCCAGCCCCCAACCTCTAACCACGAGCCCCCCCCTTAGCTTGGGGGAGAACCCAGGCGTCCGGGCTCCCGTCCCCCAGACCCCACTGCCCTTCCCAGAGCCAGGAGAGAACCCAGGAGTCCTGGCTCCCAGCCCCGCCCTGCTCTAACCGCCAGCCCCGCCTCCCTGAGCCGGGAGAGAACCCAGGCGTCCGGGCTCCCCAGAGGCCCCACCCCTTGCCGGGGGAGTCCCTGCCCAATCCGGTCCTTCCTGAAACCCGACCAGCTGCTGGATTTTCCCCCCATCTCGGGCTGGGCTCGGAGCCTTTTCCCCTCCCTGCCACGCTCCCGGGCCCGCAGCCCCCCCGCAGCGGGGTCCCCCCCACTTAGGGGGTGCTCGGTGCCCCAGGACCCAGCAGCGGGGCCCCGCCTGCGAGGCCGGCCGGGAGCAGCCATGGAGCGAGATTTCCCGGGGACCCCCCCGCCCCCGCAGGTCAGAGAGAGCTGAAAAGCGGGGGGAGCGAGGCAGGATTTTGGGGGTGCCACTTCCCCCACCGTGGGGAGTTTGGGGGTGAAATCCACCCGCTTTGCTGTTTTGTGGGGGCAGGGAGTTTGGGGGGTACCCCAACCAGCGATCGTGTGGGTGTGTGTTTCGGGGATCCCTCTTTCGGGGTGTACCCCCCGTCTGCCGGAACAAGCAGGGAGGATGGGGCTTTGAAAGGAATCAGCGGGCGTTTCAGGGTGGGCTGGATATTTTGGGGGGTGCGAACCTCTGCTGCCCTCCCTGACAATGTGGGGATGAAATTGACCCGCTGGTGTTTTGGGGGTGCTTTCCCTGCCAGAACCGGGGTGATACTGTGGGGTAAAGTAGCTGGCATTTCAGGGTGAGCTCGCTATTTCGGGGGTGTTCCCCCCCCAATCCGTGGCCATATGGGGTGAAATCAGCCCGCTGGTATTTGCGGGAGGAGCAGCACTTTTGGGGTGTCTTCTGCCACCGGCACAGAGAAATAGAGACTAAACTTCATGGGATTTGTCTGTCAGAGGATCAATATTTCGGGGTGCGAAGCGCCATTACACGTGGCAACCGGTGCGCCTGACCAGCGCGGATTGCTAGAGTTTGGGGTACAGTGTTTGGGAGGGTGACCTCACCCGCACTGACAAGGTCGGGGTGAAATTAATCAGCTGGGGTGCGCTGTAAGGGGCTGAGATTTTTCTAAGGATTTTTACTGTTCAGAGACGGGGTAAAAATGTCGGGGTGCAGGAACCGTGCTGTGATCTGCTCTTAATGAGGATGAGCCTGTTTCAGGGGCGCAGCATTTGGGGATGTCTTATTTCTGCTGTGAGCAGAATTGGTGTAGGACAAAGGAGAAGTATTTTGGGGTGTATCAGTCCTGCCGCGACTGGATCCTAACAAGGATTTGTCTGTTTCAGGGGGACCAGTGATACTGGGGTGACCCAGCACTGAGGATGTGAGCCTGAAACAAACCAGCTGCTGTATCTTTCAGGGGACCGAGAATTTCGGGGGTTTCCTGCCCCAGAGAGTCAGGGGAGTGAAACTGATGAAGATCGCTATTTTTCGAAGGGTCGGTATTTTGCTGCGGGTGGACAGTTCTTGCCGGCAGAAGAGACATGCTGGGGTAGATTGAACTGCCCGGTGTGTGTTTTGGGGGGCCCCAGCACTTTGGGGTGAATTAGCACCATTTCCAGTGGATACAACTCAGGGGTGAAATTAACAAGGAGCCATATTTTTGGCTAAGGGACCAGTATTTTGGGGTGAAGGACCCCAGGCCCAGCAGAGACAACTGAGGGAGTGAAACTTACGAAGATTCAGATCTTTGGGTGACAGCAACTGCCAGGGGGACTGAAATTAACCCAGACACGGAGGAAATTCGTGGCTATTGTGGGGTGAAGGGTTTCCGATACCGCAAAATCAAGGAGCTGGCGTCTGGTTCTGGGGAGCAGCACGGGACCCTGACCTAACCAGGTTTTTGTGGAAGCCGGCTTCAGAGGGGAAAACGCCCCAGAGAGAGTTTAGGGGAGGCCGGTGCGTTGGAGAGGGGAGCTGGCTAGTCCCCCAAGGTCTGGACCCCTCTCACTGCTCCCTCCGTCCCCTCACACCCCAGTGCTGATTTTATTTGGGGTGCTGGATTCTCACCGGTTTCCTCCCATGTCCCTAAACAGAGCCAAGGCCTGGCTGACAAAACTCCCCTGGTGGGGGCGTGCGGCAGGAAAAGAGGGTGGGCCGACGGAGGCCCCCCAGAAATCCCAGTGGTGGGGTGCCCGGCGCCTCCTGGCTCTGATCGGATGGGGACGTGCCAGGGATCCGGGCCCCGCCCCGGGAGAGGGCCTCTTCTCTAGAATCTCACAGGTCCCTCAGTATCTGTCCCCCAACCAGCCGTCGCCTGACGTCCCGGAGCATTTCCAGATCTGTTTCAACTTTGCCCGGCACCTGTTTGATCTCTGCGTGGTGACTCTGCTCTGTGCCTGCTCCCCGGCTTTCCGGCTGCTCCTGGATATTTTGGGGTTCAGGGGCCCCCTGAAAGTCTGGCTCCACGGTCTGGCCACCTTCCTTGTCACCACCTACGGGATGTACCTGGCGCTGTGGCTGGTCCAGAAATATCTGCTGCAGTTCGCTTGCCTCTACGGCTTCCTGCAGACCCTGGTGCTGTGCGTGAGTATCCGGGCTGCCGAGGAGGAGGAGGAGAGCGGGGGCGTCCCGGGGGGAGTGGACCCTGGCGGCGGGGCAGAGGCAGAGAGGACGGAGTGACGGCCCCGCCCATCCACCTCGCACCTCTGCAATAAACCACAAGGTCACCAGCGTCTGGGTGTGTGTGCAAGGACCGAGCTCCGCCCACTTTCCACGTGGAGACACGAGACTCCGCCCCCTGGCACTGTGGGGGTGAGGGCACCAGGACTTGGGTACAGAGACATGAGCCTCCACCCCCTGGGACTTGTGAGAGGGGGCGGGGGAGTGGCTGGCTCAGGAGTGTGTGGGGGGGGTGTCAAAACCACCGCAGGGAAGGAACCAATCAGAACTGCTGGGATCCCGCCAAGCTGCAGGTGGATCTGCGGGGGAGGGGGAAGCGGATCGGAACCGCTCTGGGTCAGGGAGGGCGAAGGGATTTGGGACCACAGGGAAGGGAGAAATGGGGGGGGGTATCCGGGGGCTCAGAACCAAGGGAGTGGAGCTAGCTGAGCCGTGGGAGGAGGGATTCTGTGGGGGGTGGGGTGGGGTGGGGTCTCTTCTTAGCAATAACCCCTTTCCTTGGTGGCGGATGCCAGGGGAGGGGACCCCTGGGGAGGGGTCTGACAATGGAGATGTGGGGGGTGAGAGGGAGAGAACATGACAGAGGGAGTGGGGAGGTCTAGACCCCCCGCCCCACATCCCGGGCTCCCAGCTGGGGTGATCCCATGTTCCCGCTCTAGAACGATCTACGACATGACTTGGGTCTCCCAGCTCAGGTGTGGTGGGGATAGACACCGTCACCCTCTTGTAGACCAGCCCCCCACCCCATCGCTTCTAATCTTGCTGCTGATCTAGAGTGAACACCATCACCGTGGTGACGTTATCTAGAACTGACCGCCGCAGCCAGCCTTCAGGGCATGTGCTGTGGTCTTTAAGGAACACTACATCCCATCCCTACGCCAAAGTGATCTAGAACAAGCCAGATGGGAAATACAAGGCATGATTCAAAACTTTGGTGACCAATCTAGAAACAAGAGGTGCCGGTGATAGTCTAGAACGTGTCACCAACCCTACCGGCACTACGTGCTACTGGGACAGGCCAGTACACGATCTAGACCCTGCTGTTATAATCTAGAGCTTCTCCTGAGGGAGGCCTGCTGGTCTGGAGGCTAGAGCCAGTCCCTGTGGGAAGCCTCTGGCATCTGACCTAGAAAAGACCTCTGGTCTCTGCCTCTTTGCCATCAGCCATCACACAAGCTCTAGAACTAAGCCCCTATTTGACACAGTCTAGAGCAACCCCAAGTGCCTGCTTTGGCACACAATCCAGAGTGAGCCCCCTATCTCTGGGGTACACTCCGTCTCCTTGTGACGATTCTCACCAGCAGCCCCCTGTCGCTCTGCAATCTAGAACGAACCCTCCGGCTCCTGGATGTGATCTAGAAGGTCCACTCCCCTTGCCTTGTGTTCTAGCCCGTGCACTCGCTGCTGAGATACCATCTATTGCAGCCCCCAGTACCTCCCTCTGTGATCTACACCGCTCCAGAGACCCGGTGTGATCTAGAACATGCTCTGGGACACAGTCCAGAACCCCACCCCTCTTTGTGCTAAAATCTAGAGCACCCTCAGCCCTGCCCAGAAATGCCCTAGAATGAGCCTTAGGGTCTGGAGTCTACAGGAAGCTCCCTTCTACCATGCATGATCTAGAACAACTTTCCCACCATCCCTGCTCTTCCACCAGATTCTGGAAGAAACCCACCCCCCAAACCCACCCAGCATAGGGACAATCTAGCATGACCTACCCTGCACCCAACCCCAGACCGGTTTCCTGCTGTCTTTTCTCTGCAGCATGGTGCTAGACAATAATTCCTTGCACTCTCCAGATCACCCTGATCTAGAACGTCTCTGATCCAGAACACAGTTGAAAGGAGATTTGAGTTGAGAAAAGACTTTGTACGTGATCCTGCCCTGTTCACCTGACTGACCTCCTCCTCCAGGCCCCTCAATCCATGCCTGCAACCCCCCCAGCTCTGCCCCAAATCCAGTCTGTGGGGTCTAGATCAGCATCTATGGTGTGGGGCAGGGGCATTGGAGGCGGGTCCCCCTGCGGGGTTTGCTGCACCATCTCCTGGGCAGGAGGATCGGACCTGAACTTGCTCTGCTCTGGAGCAGCACGGGAGCAGGGGGGGACGGATGGAAATCTGTGACCTTTATCTGTGGATCAATCCAGACCAGCGCTCGAGAGCTGATTCCAGAGCCCGGCTTCCACGCTGGGTTTTAAACCTGTGTTTTATTTAAATAAAATGGAAAATTTGACAGTCAACGAGTGGCCGGCCTGGAATGGTTTTCGTATGTGGCCCGACCGAGACTGCCCCCCACCATTCCATCACACGGACTCTCTGACCTAGATGGGGGACCCCACTTTGCACAGAGCCCCAGACAGAGCTGAGGGCCCCGTCGCACCAGGCACTGCACAGACAGATCGTGAGAGACCGTCCCTGCCCTGGGGTGTTCGGAGGGTCCACGAAGTCCGGATCATTCGTCCCATTTAACAAATGGGGAAACAGGCCCAACGGAAGATGAGAATTTCCCAACATTACACGGGAAAGATGTTTCCTTTAAGTAAGGATCAAATAACCCCAGGGAGTGCAGTAGAATATACCAGTCTGGCCCTTCCCCCCACAGCTCTGCCGGCCCCCCTCACTCCTGACCCGCAGCCCCCTGCCAGCCCAGCCCAGCCCTGGGCTCCCCCCACCACTGGCCACGCCCCATGTGTCTGTGGGTCCAAACCAGTGCTTAGGGACACGTTGTCATAGATGCGGCAGGATCAGGATTTATTTGACAGGCTCTGCGGAAATGGGATTTCTTCCTCCAGGTGAATGAGGGGGTCAGTCTTCAGGGGGGCCGTTTCCTCAGGGGGGCCAGTCGCAGCAGCTTGGGGGGCTGGCAGAGGGGCAGGAAAGAAACAGAGAAAGGCCTGAGATGGAAAACCGTCTGAGCCTTCAAACAATGTCAATTTCAGCGTCCGATGGGAAACACGGGCCCCGCAGAGCGCCCCCGAGTTGGCGGGGCGGGGGAGACCCAGAGATCTGCCCCACAAACCTCAATCCCAGCCACTACCACACTCTGAGATAGCGCGTGGAGTTGGTCATTGGAGGCCTGGCCAGGGGAGGGGGGGGAAATCTGGCTGAGACGTGGCGCACTCCAGCCAGGTCAGGGGGTGTGGGGCCCCTGGGAAGGGCAGGGAATGGGGGGGGGCCCTAGGGCTCAGCTCACCTGGCAGTGGGTCAATCAGGAATCCTGAAGCTGGCAGGTGTCTAGGGGGCAGAGAAGAGGGAGAGAGTTGGGGGTGTGTGTTGTGGGGAGGGATCACCCCGTGGGGAGGGGAGAGAGATTTCTGGGTGGGGTTGTGTGTCAGTGAGCATTTTGGTGACCCAATAACCTACCCCCAATTCTCTTCCATGCCCCCCAAACCTACCCCTCCCCCAACACCTGCCCAACCCCTCTCCTGACCCCCCAAACCTCCCCCACAACTTCCCTTCTTCCCAGCGCCTCCCAAACCCCTTCCCCCAAATCTACCCCCCCCAAACTCCTCCCTCTCCCAACCCACCCCCTTCCCCCAAAGCTAATCCCACTGGCCGATGGGGTGGGGGAGTGACCCCCCCCAAAGGCCCCACTCATCCGGGTGTTACCTTGGCTGCGGGGGATAAGCAGGAATTCTTCCATGTCCAGGCAGTAGGCTTGGTTCCGGAAATCCTCAATGCACTAATCGGCCAGGTGGGGGGTGCGGGCTGGGGGACAGGGAGAGACACCTCAGAACTGGGAGAGAACCCAGGAGTCCTGGCTCCCAGCCCCCCGGCTCTCACCACCAGCCCCCGTGCCCCTCCGAGTCAGGGAGAGAAACCCAGGAGTCCGGGTCCCCGCTTACAGTACAGCATGGATCCTTTGATAGTCTCGGTCGCTTTCCTGGACAATGATGGTGTCTGGACACTTGCTGGAGAACAGCTCGGTTCTCATCCCGGGCCGGCCTGTGAGGGGGGAGACAGAGCCAGGAGCTGGGGGCTGCAGGTCAGGAGTGAGGGGCTCCGGCAGAGCTTGCAGGGGCCCAGGGCTGGGCTAGCGGGGGCTGTGGGTCGGGAGTGAGGGGCACCGGCAGAGCTGGGTGGGACAGGGCTGGCAGGGGCTGCGGGTCGGGAATGAGGGGCACTAGGGGGGCAGGCTGGGCTAGCAGGGGCTGCGGGTCCGGGAGTGAGGGGCACCGGCAGAGCTGGGGGGGGACCCAGGGCTGGGCTGGCAGGGGGCTGCGGTCGGGGAGTGAGGGCACCGGCAGAGCTGGGGGGAGCCCAGGGCTGGGCTGGCAGGGGGCTGTGGGTCGGGAGTGAGGGGCACCACTCACCTTCTGTGGCCAGGTCCGTGCTCCCTTCCTTAAGCAGATAAATCCATGATCTGGGCACGCAGGCCCCTGATTTCCTGGGCGGGGAGAAGGGGGGGCGGTCAGCTGGAGGGGACTTTGGGGAGCAGGTGGAGGGGGGTGGCTGGACACTGGGGCATGGGGGGTCGTGGGTGGAGGGGCCACTGAGTATCCCGTCTGACAAGCTGCCAGCCCATGCCCTCAGCCATGCCCAGAGCCCCACAGAGGGGCCCGAGCCCCCCCCACCGATGGCCGTAACCGATTTGTGGCAAGCTGCCAGGCTCATCCTGCTGCGAACCACCCAATGGGGGGTTGTGGCCCCTCGGAGATCGGGGTCCAAGGCCTTCCCCACCCCGTGTCTGGCGTCCGCATGGCCTGGGGGGGGTGGGGAACAGCTGGCCGGGACGATGCGCAGAGATACCCCACGGCCACCCCTCCCACCCCCGGGGGCCTTCAGAGGGAGAGAAGCAAAATCCCTAGAAAAGGGGGGGGGGATCCCTTCCTGACCCCACCAGTGAGACCCTGAAGCCTGAGCGTTGGGCACGGCCCATTGGGGCGCACCCTGGAGTGGGGGGGCTGGAGGGGGTTGGGGGGCCGGGCCCCCACTCACAGGCGGAGGGCGGCGCGGAGCTGCAGACGCTGGGGCTGGGGGCTCTGCCCATGTGGAAGACGGAGCTGTCGGTGCCCGCGAAGGTCTCCAGGGCCGCAGGGGTGGGCTGCTGCTCCAGAAATGAAGTGCCAGGTGCCAGGTACTGCCAGGGGAACTGTGGGGCGTCAGGGTCTTGCAGAGCCCCCCCCCAGAGCCCCGCCCAGCCGCCCCCTGCACCCTCCCCCACAGAGACCCAAGCACCGGCTAGGGAACCCCACACCCTTCTCTGCCCTCCAGGGGTCCCCAAGCCCGATCCCCACATGAACCCGCCTTCCCCTGAGTCCCCCCCAACCTTCACTGCCCCACCCCTGGGGATCCCCAGACACCCTGATCCTGGGGAGGGGTTTTCCCCCGGCCCATGCCCCAGTGCTAGCTACCTGGTCCCCGTCCAGCCTGCTGGCTGGCAGTGGGGCTGGGGGGTGCATGGGCCTCAGGGCGCTGATCAGGGCCCCGTACAGGTACAGCAGGTAAGACCAGGTGCGGTGGAGCATGGCGGGTGGGGGCCGGGTTCGGGGCTGTCTGCCGGCCCTTGTCCCTCTGGCCAGCTCACCTTTGCCCTTCCGCCGCCCACGTTAATCAGTAACTCGAGGGAGTCCAGAGTCCCGTGGATGGGAGCAACCCCACGCCCGCTGGGCCAGGGCGGCCCTACGGCATACAGCGCTGTGCGGGAGGGGCTCTGGGGGCCTCCAGGAGATCCAACAATAACGGGCGGGAGGGGAGGCGGGGATGGAGCTTGCAGGAGACCTTGCAGGAACAGGGCCTGCAGCTTACATGAGACCCTACAATAATAAACCAGTGTGGGTAGCTGGGTGTTTGCAAGGACCCCTCCCCGCAAGCACACTGAGCCTCAGGAGACCCTATAATAACAAGAAGGGGGCGGGCGGCTGATGCTTGTGAGGGACCCTACAATAACAAACCGGTGTGGATAGCTCTGTGTTTCCAGAAGCCGCTCCAAGAACAGGGCTGCCGCCGCCCGCAGGTTTTGGGGGAGCCCTGTGGCTGGCATCTCCAGCGTGGCGGGCCCTACAATAATACACTCAAAGGCCGGCCCCTGCAGGGTTTCTGGGCAGCCCGGTCCAGCAGGCCGGGCGGGTTGCTGGGGCTTGGGAGTCACACACACGAGCGAAGGGCGGCCGGGGCCATTTCGGTCGGCGATGAGGAGAAACTTTCTCGCTCTCAGGGGCAAGAATTGGCCTCCGGGGGCGGGCGTCGTGGGAGCCCCGTCGCGGGAGGGTGTAAGAGCAGTTTGGACAAACCCCGCTTGGGCCCGGCCCGCCTGGTCCTGCCTTAGCGCAGGGGGGCTGGACTTGCGACGTCTCGGGGCCCTCCCCGCCCGGCGTCCTTAGTGTCTTGGGGGAAACGCTGCAATCACATAAACATGCCTGGGGCCTCAAGGGGTTTGGGGAGACCCTACAATAACACAAACGGGGGAGGCAAGCTCACCATTTTTGGGAGACCCTACAATAACATAACCATGCCCAGGGCCGCTCGTGTTTTGGGGAGACCCTACAGGAACTCAAAGGGGAGTGGACGTCCCCAGTGCTTTTGGGAGACCCTACAATAACAAACTGGCATTCTCTGCCTACCCAAACTCATTGCCCATAACAAAGATGGCGG
Source organism: Lepidochelys kempii (assembly GCF_965140285.1). NCBI lineage: Eukaryota > Metazoa > Chordata > Testudines > Cheloniidae > Lepidochelys > Lepidochelys kempii. The sequence goes on along the minus strand of NC_136393.1, from coordinate 49,961,242 downwards.
ACGAGGGGGGATATTCCCCCCCATTGGGGATAGTCCGCCAATCAGGACTGGGAAAATGTGCCCTCAACAAATATGGTGGCAAGTCAGGTGTCATAAGTATGTGCCCATAGCCAATATGGCCGCCGCTTTGGCTTCGGCTCCTTGGAGCGCCAAGGCATTGCGTTCCAAAGATGTGTCGGGCCGGCGACTCCGCGTCACCATTTCCACGCCAACCTCCAAGATGGCCGCCGCGCTGCCTTCGCCGCATACGCAGCCGCATGGGCCCGCCCAGAAGAAAGATGGTGGACAAAGGCCTTAGTACGCAGGTGCAGGCGAGCGAGCGCCCTCGAGCCGGTATAGTAGCCCGAAAACTGCCTGGACAAAAACTTCGCGATCGGAGGCGAACAAGCGGCGTCCCCGCCGCAGAACGAGCAGACCCACCGGCTCGGAACCGAGGAGCGATCAAGGAAGGAGCGGCGGGAGGGACTGTGGGCGAGTAGCTCGGTTTCACGGTATATTTAATCAGGCGCCTGTCCGGACAGCCCCGAGGCGAAGGACCCATAGTAGGGAAGGCGGGGGGGGGCGCGCGAGCGCACAGCTCTTGCGCATGCGCAGTCGGGCGCAGCAGCGGCGAGAGGCGGCTGGAGGGAGTCGCTCCAAGGAGGCGCCGGTCCCGCGGCCGCTTCGCCCCGTTCCGAGCCCGCAGCGTCTCCCCGGCCGGGGCGCCCGAAGCGTCTCCCCCACCCGCCCCCCCGCGGCCGCCGGACCCCTGCGGGGAACCGGAAGTGGGCCCCTGGGGCTTGGGCTCCACCGGAAGTGGCTCCCGTTTGACCGGAAGTACCCGCCAGCGAGGCCGGGGGCGGGGCCAGTTGGACTTGGAGCCCCTCCCCCTCCCCTCCCCCTGTCGAGAGGGGCCCTTGGAGCGGGGTGAGCCTCGGCGCGGCCATGGGGGGGCGGGGGTGGCAAAGTGGGGGAAGGGAGGGGCGGGGGTGTAAGGTGTATGGGGGAGGGGCTTGGCTGTATGGGGAGGGAGGGGTGGGGTGTAAGGGGGGAAGGGGGGGCGGGGTTTAAGGGGTTATGGGGAGGGGTGGGTGTAAGGGGGGGAAGGGGTGGCGGGGTTTAAGGGGTTATGGGGAGGGGTGGGGGGGTAAGGGGTGGGGTTGTAAGGTGGGGGAAGGGGGGGCGGGGTTTAAGGGTTATGGGGAGGGCGTGGGGGGTAGGGGTGGGGTGTAAGGGTGGGGAAGGAGGGGCGGGGTTTAAGGTGTTATGGGGAGGGGCGGGGGGGTAAGGGGTGGGGTGTAATGTGGGGAGGTGGGGGGAAGGGGGGGCGGGGTTTAAGGGGTTATGGGGAGGGGTGGGGGGTAATGTGGGGAAGGGAGGGGCGGGGTTTAAGGTGTTATGGGGAGGGGCGGGGGGTAAGGGGTGGGGTGTAAGGTGGGGGAAGGGGGGGCGGGGTTTAAGGGGTTATGGGGAGGGGCGGGGGGTAAGGGGTGGGTGTAAGGTGGGGGAAGGGGGGCGGGGTTTAAGGGGTTATGGGGAGGGGCGGGGGGTAAGGGGTGGGGTGTAAGGGGGGGAAGGGGGGGCGGGGTTTAAGGGGTTATGGGGAGGGGCGGGGGGTAAGGGGTGGGGTGTAAGGTGGGGGAAGGGAGGGCGGGGGTTTAAGGTGTTATGGGGAGGGGCGGGGGGGTAAGGGGTGGGGTGTAATGTGGGGGAAGGTGGGGAAGGGGGGGCGGGGTTTAAGGGGTTATGGGAGGGGTGGGGGGTAAGGGGTGGGGTGTAATGTGGGGAAGGGAGGGGCGGGGTTTAAGGTGTTATGGGGAGGGGCGGGGGGTAAGGGGTGGGGTGTAAGGTGGGGGAAGGGAGGGGCGGGGTTTAAGGGGTTATGGGGGAGGGGCGGGGGGTAAGGGGTGGGTGTAAGGTGGGGGAAGGGGGGGCGGGGTTTAAGGGGTTATGGGGAGGGGCGGGGGGTAAGGGGTGGGGTGTAAGTGGGGGAAGGGGGCGGGGTTTAAGGGGTTATGGGGAGGGGCGGGGGGGTAAGGGGTGGGGTGTAAGGGGGGGGAAGGGGGGGCGGGGTTTAAGGGGTTATGGGAGGGGCGGGGGGTAAGGGGTGGGTGTAAGGTGGGGGAAGGGAGGGGCGGGGTTTAAGGGGTTATGGGGAGGGGTGGGGGGTAAGGTGGGGGAAGGGAGGGGCGGGTTTAAGGTGTTATAGGGAGGGGTGGGGGGTAAGGGGTGGGGTGTAAGGTGGGGGAAGGGGGGGGCGGGGTTTAAGGGGTTATGGGGAGGGGTGGGGGGTAAGGGGTGGGGTGTAAGGTGGGGGAAGGGAGGGGCGGGGTTTAAGGTGTTATGGGGAGGGGCGGGGGGGGTAAGGGGTGGGGGTGTAAATGTGGGGGGAAGGTGGGGAAGGGGGGGCGGGGGTTAAGGGGTTATGGGGAGGGGTGGGGGGTAAGGGTGGGGTGTAATGTGGGGGAAGGGAGGGGCGGGGTTTAAGGTGTTATGGGGAAGGGGCGGAGCAGTAACTGGGGGGAGGGGCACGGGGAAGGGAGGGGTGTAAGGTGGGTGGCAGGGAGGCCCGTGGATTTAAGCGGTGTGTGTGTGTGTGGGGGGGGGCACGTTCAGCGCCCACGGGGGCGGCTGATCTGGGACCTGAACGCGTAACCCGCTGTCCCGTGACAGGACCCGGCGCCATGGCGGAGCCGGAGAACCTCGAGGTGATGGTGAAAACGCTCGACTCGCAGACCCAGGACCTTCACCGTAGAGGCGGAGGTGAGAGGCTGGGAGGCTGCTGGGTGTGGCTCAGTCCGGGGCCATCTCCCTTGGGGGTCTGTGCTGGGCCCAGTCTGGCGCTAAGGGATGCTCTGCGTCGGCCCATTCGGCTATTTGGCAGCTCCTGTGTCCCACCCCAGAGCCAGCCGCATCTCAGCCCTGGGCAAGGGGTCCCTGTATAACCAGCTTCCCCACCCCAGAGGGAGCTGCATTCAATGGATAGCGATGCCAGAGCGTGAGCTGAGAAGAGAGGAGGTGCTGGGGGGTGGGTTTGACCCCACTGGTTCTTGCCCCTTTCCCCTGTAGGTGACCGTTGAAGGAGTTCAAAGAGCACATTGCGGGCTCAGTAAATATCCCTGCGGAGAAACAGCGTCTGATCTACCAGGGACGAGTCCTACAGGATGACAAGAAGCTTAAAGAATATAGTGAGTATGGGGGCTGCGGGTCAGGAGTGAGGGGGCGGACTAGTGGGCATGTAGGGGCAGGGCTGGGCTAGCAGGGGGCTGCAGGTTGGGAGTGAGGGGCACCGCAGAGCTGGGGGGGGAGCCCAGGGCTGGGCTAGCAGGGGGCTGCGGGTCAGGAGTGAGGGGCACCGGCAGAGCTGGGGGGGATGGAGCCCAGAGGTTTGAGGTTCCGGTTTCACCCCCCTTTGTCTCTTCTTTCCAAGATGTTGGGGGCAAAGTGATCCACTTGGTGGAACGTGCCCTCCCCAGACTCAGTCGCCCTCCTCCGGGGGTCCCTCTGGAGCCAGCTCGGCCTCAGCCCCCCACAATGGCATTGGCGGCCGGGGAGCTGGTGCCACTGTCCACGACCGTAATGCCAACAGCTACGTCATGGTGGGGACCTTCAATTTACCAGTCAGTATTATGGACCCCCAGCCGCCCTCACAGGTGAGTTCCTGCCAGGGGGCGCCGTGGTGCATGGGGCTGGCGGGGCCTCTCCCTGGCTGTCAGCGCTAGCCCCAGTGTGCCGCCGGGGGTGGGTCCTGAAAGAGGCAGGTTCTCTCTCTTCTCTGGCAGTTTGCTTTGGTTTATTTCCTGTGGTTCTGTAACAGGTGTGAGATCTTCTAGCCGGTGTGTGTCAAGAAGTGTGATGGACGGGTGGGAACTCAGGACTCCTGGATTCTGTCCCTGGCTCTGGGAGGGGAGTGGGGGGCTAGTGGGTTAGAGCAGGGGGAGCTGGGAGCCAGGACTCCTGGGTTCTCTCCTGGCTCTGGGAGGGCAGAGGGTCCGTGGAGTGGTGATGCAGGGTGGGAGTCTCTATCCACCTCCCCCTTGTGCTCAGTGTCTGTAGCCCCTCTCCCCTTTCTCTGTTTTTATTTATTTTTCTCTTTCTTTTCCTGTTTTTATTCCATTCCTTTTCTTTTGTTTTCTTTGGCTTTCTCCGTCTCTCCCTGCTTCGCTCCCGTCTCCTTGCTCCTCCCGCTAAGGTCGACGGATCCTCTGTGGATGTCCATATTAATATGGAACAGGCGCCCGTACAGGTACTGGAGGAGGGTGGGCGCTGGGGTGGAGGGCAGAGGGGTGAAAGGTCAGCAGGGGGGTTGGGGGCGGGGGCTGTTCAAGGCCACTGGGGGTTCTGGGAAGGGTTAGAGAATTGACAGAGCACAGGGGGGTTCTGGGTTGGAACCAATGAAATTCTCTCCTGGAAATTTTCTTTCCTTTGGGGGCGGGGCTAAAGAGGACAGGAAAGAGCTCAGGGGGCCCATGGGCTGATCCTGGGGTTACTTGGCTGGATAGTTCAGGGGTGTCATCGGGGGTGGGGGATACCAGACAGGCGGGGCCCATGGATCTCATCCAGGAGGCAGGGGTCCCAGGCTGGATGAGCCGGCGCGGGGGTCGGGTGGGGTCTGGACTGGGGGTTTGGATTTGGGAGGTTTGGGTCCTGTTCTGGCTGGGCCTGGGCTAGCTGGGCCGAGGGGTCTGGTCTGGGAGTCCTGGGCTAGCTGGGCCCAGGGAGTCTGGACTGGGGGAATCTGGGTCGTGGTCTGGGGGCCCTATGCTGCACTGGCCCAGGGGGGTGTGTGCGTGTTGCCAGCTGGCTGGGCCCAGGGGTCTGGTCTGGGTTAGCACCAGGCTGTGTCCTTGTGAGCTGCACTCCCAGGCCCAGTCCTGACCCGGCCCCTGCCCTGTCGTTCCAGAGCGAGCCCCGCGTCCGGCTGGTGATGGCACAGCACATGCTCCGAGACGTGCAGGGCATCCTGGGCCGGCTGGAGGTGAGTCCCCGGCTCTGAGCCCCGACTGCGGGGGGAGGGAAAGAGTCCCCGGCTCTGAGCTCAGTGTCTCTCTCTCTAGGGTCGCACCAACGGGCAGCCCCAGCCCACGCCGGAGAACGCCCCCCCGGTCCCCGACGAGCCGCCGCCTTCCACCAGCCCTGGCCAGCGGGAGCCCATGGAGGCAGCTGATTCGGATGTCCCAGCCGCGCCAGACGAGGAGAACCCCCAGCCTGGGCCGGAGCCAACCCCGGCTGCCGAAGGGGCCCCCAAGTAAGGACAGGCCAGAGGGGGTGGGGTGGGGATCGGGGCCCAGGCGCCCACTGAGCCCCCTCTCCCATCTCCCTGCAGCCACCCAGCGCCGGCCGAGTACGTGGAGGTGCTGCTGGAGCTGCGCAGGGTGGAGGAGCAGCTGCAGCCCTTCCTGCAGCGCTACCAGGAGATCCTGGCCACGGCCAGCACCACTGACTACAACAACAATGTAAGGGCCGGGCCCACCCCCATCCCCAGGAGAATGGGATGTTCTGAACATCACCCCCCCCCCCCCGTGAGAGTGGGATGGTCCAAATCCCCCCTCCCCCCGTGGGACCTTCTGAACTCCCCCTCCCCCTTTCCTGGTGACAATGGGGTGGTCCAAATTATGCTCTCCCCAGTCCATGAACGGATGGCAGAATCCAAATCCCCTCTCCCCACAAGTCGGTTCTAACCCTTGGGGATGCTCCAGGTTCCCGCCCCCTGCTGCCAGGCGCTCGATTGGCTAGAACCCGAGCAGTTCATTTTTGGGAGTAGGGCTGTGAGAGCATTATGGGTCATCCCACGCAAGGGGGCGGGGATTATTTGGGCTCTGAGGTGGCTGATACCGTGAACAGGGTGATGTGGACCCGGAGCTGGGTTGTACCATGGATGGGATGGTGGAGCGGGGGGAGGTGGGCGATACCACGGCTGGCGGGGGGGCACTGCGGGAGCTGACCGTGCCCCCTTCATTGGCAGGCGGAGGGGCGCGAGGAGGACCAGCGCATCATCAACCTGGTGGGGGAGTCCATGCGCCTGATGGGGAACACCTTCGTGGCCCTGTCCGACCTGCGCTGCAACCTGTCCTGCAGCGCCCCCCGCCACCTCCACGTGGTCCGGCCCATGTCCCACTATGCCGCCCCCATGGTGCTGCAGCAGGCTGCCATTCCCATACAGGTGAGCTGGGGCACGGGACCCAGGCACCCGGGGCAGCACCCGCCCCTAGGGGGCCTCACAGCTCTTGGGGAGAGGGATGGACCCAGGTGTCCGAGCTGACGCCGCCTGAGATGATACCCCCTTGAGGGGCTCACAGGCCCTGGGGAGGGGGGATGGACCCAGGAGACCGGGATGGCTCCTCCAGGGAGGGTCGCAGCCCCAGGAAGGGAGGGATGGACTCAGGAGTCCGGGATGGGCCCCCTAATTATTTATCTGTTCACAGATCAACGTTGGTACCACAGTGACCATGACGGGGAACGGTGCCCGCCCCTCCCAGCCTGGCTCCGAGGGACCTGCCCCCACCCAACCCTCCCCCCCGGCCCCGGCCGGAGCCCCCAGCCCCGGGGAGGCAGGCCGGGGCCCGGAGAGCCAGCCGTCCCCCGGGGTGGCCCCAACTCAGACCCAGGGCTCCCAGACCAGCCACCCCCGGGTCATCCGCATCTCCCACCAGACCGTCGAGCCCGTCGTCATGATGCACATGAACATACAGGGTGAGCGTGAGACCCTCTGGGGGGTGCTGGCTTGGGGGTCAGGGCAAGGGATGCCAGCCCCAATCCAGCCTTAGGGGGGCCCCGGAATGGGACACGGGGCCTTTCCACTCCAGAACTTCTGGGTTTGATCCTGGCTCAGGCTGGGTGAGGGATACAAGTCCTGGGCTAATCGCTTGTTTCTTACCCTCAGACTCTGGCTCCCAGGCACCAGGGGGTGGCTCCGGGGGCACCGTTCCCACGGGCGCTGCTGGACCAGCCGGGCATGGCCCAGGCATGGGTAAGATGAGCCCAGGGCTGGGCTGGCAGAGGCTGCAGGTCGGGAGTGAGGGGCACCGGCAGAGCTGGAGGGGCAGGGGGCTGTGGGATGGGAGTGAAGGGTGCTGGGGGGGCAGGGCTGGGCTGGCAGGGTGTTGCGGGTCGGGAGTGAGGGGCGCTGGGGGGGGCAGGGCTGGGCTGGGAAGGGGGCTGGGGGTCGGGAGAGAGGGGCGCCGGGCGGGCGGGGGGCTGCGGGTCGGGAGCGAGGGGCGCCGGGGGGGGGTGGGAGGGCAGGGAGCTGCGGGTCGGGAGCGAGGGGCGCCGTGGGGGCAGGGGGCTGCGGGTCGGGAGCGAGGGGCGCCGGGGGGGCTGCGGGTCGGGAGCGAGGGGCGCCGGGGGGGCTGCGGGTCGGGAGCGAGGGGCGCCGGGGGGGGGTGGGAGGGCAGGGAGCTGCGGGTCGGGAGCGAGGGGCGCCGTGGGGGCAGGGGGCTGCGGGTCGGGAGCGAGGGGCGCCGGGGGGGCTGCGGGTCGGGAGCGAGGGGCGCCGGGGGGGGGTGGGAGGGCAGGGAGCTGCGGGTCGGGAGAGAGGGGCGCCGTGGGGGCAGGGGGCTGCGGGTCGGGAGCGAGGGGCGCCAGGGGGGGCAGGGCTGTGCTGGCAGGGGGCTGGGGGTCGGGAGCGAGGGGGGCAGGCCGGGAGCGGTTGCAGTGGCTCACCAGCAGGGGGCGCTGGGCAGTGACGCCGCCCGTGAGCCCGGCTGTTCCCCTCTCCCCTGCAGGTGGCGCCCCGCCCGTGCCCCTGCCCAGCCTGCCCCCGGAGTTCATGCAGGCCGTGGCCCACCAGATCACCCAGCAAGCCATGGCAGCCGCTGCTTCCGCTGCCACAGGTGGGTGCGGCCAGCGGGGGCCGCGGGGGGGCCGCTCCGCCCCAGAGGTGGCTGCGTTCCCGCCCCGGCCGCTCAGTGTAACCCGGGTCCTTCCTCTGCCACAGGCCAGCAGGTCCCTGGCTTCCAGTCGGCCCCGACCCGCGTGGTGATCGCCCGGCCCTCGGCCCCGTCCGCTCGGCCCACCCACCCGGGGGCCCCCCAGGCGCCAGGACCCGGGGTGAGAGCCCGGCTGGAGGGGGCGGGGAACGGGGTGTGGGGCCTGTCCCCGCTAGGGGGCCTGGCTGGCTCGGGGGGCAGGAACAGGACATGTCTCCTTTTGCCTGTAGGGGGTGGCAGCATGCATCCGGCCCCAGGGCAGAGACTGGCTGGCTCGGGGATGGGGAATGGGACATGGGGCTGGCTCGGGGGCAGGACATGGGGCCTGTCCCCACTAGGGGGCGCTGGCTCTGAGGTAACGTCCGTCTCCCCCCAGACCCCCGGCGTAGGGGGCAATGCCTCCCTGGCACAGATGATTAGCGGGCTCGTCGGGCAGCTGCTGATGCAGCCGGTTCTCGTGGGTAAGTCTCTGCCCCATGCATCTCCTTTGGGGTGGGGTGGGGGGCAGGAATTTGGGGCTGGGTAGCCGGGCTGTTCTCACCCCTTGTCTTGCACCATAGGGGTTGGGAGGGGCAGTGGTGGCGAGAGGTGCTGGGGTCACGTGTGGGGCAGGCTGTAGGAAGTGTGTGTGTGTGGGGGGGTTGCAGACAGACGATTATGGAAGGGGGGCGGTGGAGTCCAGGGAGAGATTGGGGGGTTGAGGCAGGGGGTAAATTGGGATGACTGGGCAGGGTTGGGGGGCAGGGGGCATCATGGGAAAGGGAGGGGCAGGGCCCTGAGTGTTAATTCTGCCGCTCCCAGCTCAGGGCAGCGGCTCCTCTTCAGCGACGTCTTCCACCACCACCACCTCGTCGGCCTCCTTCCCGGCCCCGGCCTCCCCGCCCACGGCCTCGGCCAGTGCCGCCACCACCAACACGGCCACCACAGCGGCGGGGGGCAGCTCTGCTGGTGCACCGGGGGGCCCCGTGCCCTCCGCCTCCTCCTCGGCCCAGCCGCCGCCGCCTGCCGACGACCTCCACTTTTCCCAGCTTCTGGGCAACCTGCTGGGGGCAGCGGGCCCGGGTGTGGCCGGCGTGGGCTCCCCCACCATCACTGTGGCCATGCCCGGCATGCCCGCCTTCCTGCAAGGCATGACAGATTTCCTGCAGGTAAGCACTGCCCATCCTGTGGCATTCTGGGTAAGGGCACTTCCCCCCCAACGTGCTTGACTGGGCAGCCTGCCAGAGCCGTCCTTGACTACTGTCTCTTTCTCTTTTCCAGGCCACACAGATGGGGGCTGCCCCCACGCATGTGCCGGAACAGGCTCCACCCCCTGCCCCTCCTCCTCCTCCACAGCCAGAGGCTCCTCCAGCCCCTGCCCCACCCCTGCTGTCAGAGCGGGTGTCGGGCGGGGAGCGGGGGCGGGGCCGCCCCCCTGGGGGCCCCGAGGCCCTGACCCCCGAGTTCTTCATCAGTGTGGTGCAGGGGGTGCTGTCGTCCATGATGGGCTCGCTGAACGCCCAGCAGGGCAGCACCGAGAGCATCGCCAGCTTCATCCAGCGCCTCAGCGGCACCAGCAACCTCTTCGAGCCGGGCACCGAGGGGGCCATTGGTGAGCCCCGCCGCCCCCGCTGGGCCCCGCCGCCCCCGCTGGGCCCCGCCGCCCCCGCTGGGCCCCGCCGGGCCCCGCCGCCCCTGCTGGGCCCCGCCGCCCCCGCTGGGCCCCGCCCCTTCCTGGCGGCCCCGCCCCCTCAGGGCCGCTGGCCTCTGCCCCTTCTGGGCCATCCCCCACCGCTTGCCGGGCCACATTACTCTTGGCTTCCCTCGCCCGCTCCTGGCTGGGTCCCCCCCCGCTAGGCCTTGCCCCCTGGACGCCCCACGGCCCGGATTCTCCCCCCAGCGCCCCACGGGGGTGTCCCGCTGCCCCACTCCCCCCGTCTGTTCCCAGGCTTCTTCGGGGACCTGCTCTCGCTCATCTGCCAGAACTTCTCCATGGTGGACGTGGTGATGCTGCTCCACGGGCAGTTCCAGCCGCTGCAGCGCGTCCAGCCCCAGCTGCGCCGCTTCTTCCATCAGGAGTACCTGGGGGGGCGGGAGCCCTCGGACCACAACGTGCGGGTGAGGGGCCCCCCGAATCCCCCTGAGCCCCCCGAATCCCCCGCCCGCTTCTTCCACCAGGAGTCCCTGGGGGGGCGGGAGCCCTCGGACCACAACGTGCGGGTGAGGGGCCCCCCGAATCCCCCTGAGCCCCCTGAATCCCCCGCCCACTTCTTCCACCAGGAGTCCCTGGGGGGGCGGGAGCCCTCGGACCACAACGTGCGGGTGAGGGGCCCCCCGAATCCCCCTGAGCCCCCCGAATACCCCGCCCGCTTCTTCCACCAGGAGTCCCTGGGGGGGCGGGAGCCCTCGGACCACAACGTGCGGGTGAGGTGCCCCCCAAGTCCCCGCAAATTCCCCGCCCACTTCTTTGGGGGGGCAGGGGCCCTCGGACCACAACGTGTAGGTGAGGGGTCCCCCGAGTCCCTGTGAATCTTCCGAGCCCCCCGAATCTCCCCACCCAGCCTCCTGAATCTCCCACCTGCTGCTTCCACCAAGAGACCTGGGGGGGCGGGAGCCCTCTGACCACAACGTGCAGGTGAGGGTCCCCAGGGCCCTCTGAATCCCCCAGCCCCATCATCCCTGAATCCCCCCACCCCTGCTCCTTGTGGCCCCCGGCTCTTCTGCTGGTGCCCCTCACTCCTGCCCCCCAATCCCCGCTAACCTGTGGTTCCTCCCCCAGGTGGCCACCCACAGCCTGATCACCGGCCTGCAGGAATACATCCGCGAGAGCTTCGTAAGTGTCGCCCCCCAGGCTGTGGGGGGCTGTGGGTTGGAAGTGAGGGGCACCGGCAGAGTGATGGGCACCACCTCCTCTTACACCCCCCTGGCTGTGGAGGGCCCCTGCTCTCCCCCCATTCTGTTCAGAGGTGGCCTGGGGACAATGGGGGGCAGGTGGGAACAGCCCCCCTGTGTGTGTGTGATGGGGTACCGGCTGTGCATGTTGGGGGCAGCGTGTGGGTCTGGGTTGGGGTGAGAGGTCCCCACTGTCTCATTGGCTCCCCCTTCCCCCCCACCCCCCCAGGCCTCGGTGCAGGTGCAGGACGGGGTCGACATCACCCGGACCAACCTGGAGTTCCTGCAGGAGCATTTCAGCCGCATCGCCACTCACATCCTGCGTTGTGCCGGTGAGGGGGGGTCCGGGGGGGCTCCCTGTGGGATGTGGGGGTTCTGGGTGGGGGCTGTAGGGGGTCCCTGCAGAGTGTGGGGGGGCTGTGGGGGGAGGTCGCTGAGGGTGGGGGTTCTGGGTGGGGGCTGTAGGGCGTCCCAGTAGGGTGGGGGGAGGTTGCTGGGGGTGGGGGGGGGGTCCCTGCAGAGTCTGGGGGGGCTGTGGGGGGAGGTCGCTGAGGGTGGGGGTTCTGGGTGGGGGCTGTAGGGGGTCCCAGTAGGGTGGGGGGAGGTTGCTGGGGGTGGGGGGGTCCCTGCAGAGTCTGGGGGGGGCTGTGGGGGGAGGTCGCTGAGGGTGGGGGTTCTGGGTGGGGGCTGTAGGGCGTCCCAGTAGGGTGGGGGGAGGTTGCTGGGGGTGGGGGGGCATTGCTGTGGGGGGTCCCTGCAGGGTGGGGGGAGGTTGCTGAGGGTGGGGGGCTGTGGGGGGTCCCCAGGCCTGGCTCTCAGCCCCCTCCTCCGTCCCCCCAGACCCCACCTTCGGGTGCCGGCTGCTGGAGCTGTGTAACCAGGGGCTGTTCGAGTGTCTGGCTCTGAACCTGTACTGCCTGGGGGGGGAGCGGGCCGCCCTGACCGCCGTCATCAACGACCGCATTGTGAGTGCCCCCCCCCGGGACCCCTGGGCCCCTGCCCAGGGGCATCCCCCACACGCAGGACAGCTCCACCAGGCATCCTCCCTGTCCCCATAGCCCAGAGGGGCCTGGTCAGGATTGTGTAGCTGTGTTTGGGGGGGGGGGGGGGAGAATCTCCCGCTGCTGGCTGGGGGGGTCTGGGTGGGGTGGTGCCAGCTGGCAGAGGAAGGGGTTGGGGGTGCTGGGTGGGTGGGCGGGTGGTGGCCAGTGGGGGACATCTGGGGAGGTGGTGCCGGCTGGCTTGGGGGGGGCGGTGCCGGCTGGCAGGGCGGTCTGGGGGGGTCGGGGGAGTGTCACTGTAGCGGTGGCTCTTGGCGGACGTGAACCCCTTGCTGGTGAGCTGGCTGCCGGGGGGCGTCGGGGGGCGGGGTGTCGGCCGGCGGGGGGAGGCGGGGGGCGGGGTGTTGGCCGGCGGGGGGGGGGCGGGGTGCCGGCTGGCGGGGGGAGGCGGGGGCCCTGGGGGGCGTCGCTGACCCCCCTGTCCCGCAGCGGCGGCTCTCGGCGGACGTGAACCCCTCGCTGGTGAGCTGGCTGCTGGGGGGCGTCGGGGGGCGGGGTGTCGGCCGGCGGGGGGAGGCGGGGGGCGGGGTGCCGGCCGGCGGGGGGCGGCGGGGGCCCTGGGGGGCGTCGCTGACCCCCCTGTCCCGCAGCGGCGGCTCTCGGCGGACGTGAACCCCTCGCTGGTGAGCTGGCTGCCGGGGGGAGGCGGGGGGCGGGGTGCCGGCCGGCGGGGGGCGGCGGGGGCCCTGGGGGGCGTCGCTGACCCCCCTGTCCCGCAGCGGCGGCTCTCGGCGGACGTGAACCCCTCGCTGGTGAGCTGGCTGACGGCCATGATGGGGCTGCGGCTGCAGGTGGTCCTGGAGCACATGCCCGTCACCGAGGAGCAGGTGCTGCCCTACGTCCGCCACCTGGGCGAGGCCCCCCAGGTACGGCCCGGGCGGGGGGCGGGGGGGCGGGGGGCAGGACCCCCCCCCGCGTCCCCTCTTACCCTCCCCCCTCTGTGCAGCTGGCGCCGGACGAGCCCATGGAGGTGCAGGCGGCCGAGCAGCCCCCCGAAGCTGTGCAGGTACTGGGGGGCGGCGCTGGGGCCTTGTCTGGGGGGGTCCCTGCCATGTGGGGTGGGGGGCTGCGTGGGGGGGTCCCTGCCGTGTGGGGTGGGGGCCATCGGGGGGGTCCCAGCTGTGAGCTGCGGGGGCTGCGTGGGGGGGTCCCTGCTGTGTGGGGTGGGGGCCATCGGGGGGGTCCCTGCTGTGAGCTGCGTGTGGGGGTCCCTGACGTGTCGGGTGGGGGCCAGCGGGGGGGCTCCCTGCCGTGAGCTGCAGGGGCTGCGTGGGGGGCCAGCGGGGGGGCTCCCTGCCGTGAGCTGCGGGGGCTGCGTGGGGGGCCAGCGGGGGGGCTCCCTGCCGTGAGCTGCGGGGGCTGCGTGGGGGGGTCCCTGCCATGTGGGGTGGGGGCCAGCGGGGGGGCTCCCTGCCGTGAGCTGTGTGGGCTGCGTGGGGGGCCAGCGGGGGGGGGTCCCTGCCGTGAGCTGCGGGGGCTGCGTGGGGGGCCAGCGGGGGGGGGGTCCCTGTCGTGAGCTGCGGGGGCTGCGTGGGGGGCCAGCGGGGGGGGGGGTCCCTGCCGTGAGCTGCGTGGGGGGCCAGCGGGGGGGTCCCCGCGTCTCTCACCCCGCCCCGGTTGCAGCGGGACAGCACGGCCTCGCCGGCCCCGGCCACCACGGCGGAGGAGTCCCTGGCGCGGTGCCCGGAGCCGGAGCCGGGGGAGCTGCCGGGGGAGCCCGCGCCCGACGCCGAGCCCTGGGCAGCGGCCGTGCCCCCGGTGAGTGCTGGGGCTGGCTGGGGGGGGGGTGCTGGGGCCCCCCCATGTCTGACCCCCCTCCCCGCTCTGTCCCCGCAGGAGTGGGTGCCCATCATCCGCGAGGACATCCAGACCCAGCGCCGTGGGAAGCAGCAGCCGCCCCTGAGCGACGCCTACCTGACGGGCATGCCGGCCAAGCGCCGCAAGGTGAGCCCCCCGCCTGCCCCCCAACCCCGCCCCCAGCCTCACGTGAGGCCCACTGATGCGCCGGCTGGCCAAAGGCCGCTAGGTCAGCCCCCCAACCGCGCTCTTCCTCCGCTCTGCCCCCAGACCATGCGGGGCGACGGCCCCCAGCTGCTCCTCTGCGAGGCCGTGAGCCGAGCCGCCAGGGCCGCCGGCGTCAAGCCCCTGAGCAGCAGCGAGAGCCTGAGCCGGGAGCTGGCCGAGCCGGGGCTGCAGGAGGGCTACCGGCAGCAGGTGAGGCCCCCGGCCCCCCAGGCCTCTGCCCCAGCTGGAAACCCCTGAGCCCTCCCCCCTGGGCCCCCTCCAGCCCTGCCCCCTGGGTCTGCTTCAGCCAGCAACCCTGGAACCCCCCCCCCCCGGGGGTCTGCCCCATCTGGGACCCCTCCAGCCCTGCCCCATGGGTCTGCTTCAGCCAGCAACCCTGGACCCCCCCCCGCCGGGGGTCTGCCCCATCTGGAAACCCCTGAGACCTCCCTCTGGGGGGTCTGCCCCATCTGGGCCCCCTCGGATCTGCTTCATCTGGCAACCCCTGAGACACCACAAGTTGGGGCTGCAAGCAGGCGAGCCCCCTGGGTCCCCCCCCCAGCTGGGACCCTGAAGCTCTGTGGGGGGTGGGGGTCCATGCTCATTCCTCCCCCCCTCTCTTCCAGCTCCGTGCCGACCTCCAGAAGCGGCTGCAGGAGGATCCCAGCTTCAGCCCCCAGCGGTTCCCCAACGCCGACCGTGCCTTCGGGGACGAGGCCTAGGGGGCGCCAGCACCTTCCCCCCTGCCCCCTATTTATCCCCCTTCTTCCTGCCCCCTGGAGCAAATAAAGCTGCTTGGTGTCAGCCTGTGGGTCTCGTCTGTGCCAGGACTCCTGGGTTCTATGGGTTGGTGTTGCCACGCCTGTACCTCAGTTTCCCCTGGCTGCACTGCCCTGGGGGTTCAGACTGTAGAGAGGTAAATTGTGGGGCCCTCACCCCACCTACACCCAGAGACAATGCTGGGGTGTAAGTCAGCTGTTACCCTGCAGAGGGTCAGAAAAGTGACCAGGACACGGGGAAATCTCCGGTCACCTCCATGTAAATCCCTGGGGGGGACATGGGGTGCAGCTGGGGTCACCCCAGCATGAGGGGAATTGGGGGGCACCCCCTGGAGTGGGACTCAGGACGGGTTATTTCCTCCTCACGCACGATTGAGGGGCCGTCCCTGGAAGGAAGTGGGGACAGGTTTAACACCAGCCCAATGCAGTCAGCCTGGGGAACTCCCTGCCACAGGATGTTGTGAAGGCCAAGGCTTGAACAGGGGGCGGAACAGTACTAGAAGGTAGGTCCATCAATGGCCAGTAGCCCTGGTCCCTGTGTGCCTGCCCCGGACAGGACGGATGGACCCTCAAGCTGGCTACCCCTGGGTTCTAGGCTCCTTGCCCACCCCCAAGCACAGGGCCCCCTATAGCTCAACCCACAGCAGCAGGGCCTACAAGGCTCCTAGCTGCCCCCCCCACCACAGCCCCCCACTTTTGTTTTTCAACCTTTTATTTATTTTTTTTAAACAGTTTTTCAGTTTATTTTGTAACAAACCTGTGGGCATCCCCACCCCCCCCAGCCTTGGGGTGCCCTTCCCCCCCCCCAGTGGGGGGAGGGGAGAGACAGCCCCCTGCCCTACACATATATTTACACACAGCCAGGCAGGGGACCCCAACTCCTGCCCCCCAAAATTAATTCAGGTGAATCAAAACCAACTCCAGTTACATTCAGTAGGGGCAGCCCCCCATCTTGTTCCCTGCCCCCTTGGAATCCCCCCAGCTCAGAAATTAAGAGGGAGAAGGGGTCCTCCCCTCCCCACTTCACTGAGGGGGAGGAGGCAACAGGGCCCCCCCCGCCCAGGTCAGGTCATGGCCCCAACCCAAGCAGGGGCTTGGCTAGCGCTGGTGGGTGAGGCCAGGATCCTGCTTGTCACTCTGGTTGGGGGGCCGGCGGGTGGGGGGCCCCTCGTGTGCTGGGGGGTGTCGCTCCCAGGGCCTGGGGGTCCAGCAGAGAACGTCCGACTGAGAGACCTGGGGGAGGGGGAGAGAGAGTCAGTCAGACACACATGGGGTGCAACTTCCCCCCACATGCAGATCAGGGCAGCATCCCCCAGAGGCAAGAGGCCCCAGGCCCCATTCCTCACCCAGGGGCCAGATCGGGGCAGCGTCCCCCAGAGGGAAGAGGCCCCAGGCCCCATTCCTCACCCAGGGGCCAGATCGGGGCAGCGTCCCCCAGAGGGAAGAGGCCCCAGGCCCCATTCCTCACCCAGGGGCCAGATCGGGGCAGCGTCCCCCAGAGGGAAGAGGCCCCAGGCCCCATTCCTCACCCAGGGGCCAGATCGGGGCAGCGTCCCCCAGAGGGAAGAGGCCCCAGGCCCCAAGCCAGACCCCCATTCCTCGCCCAGGGGCTGGATCGGGGCAGCGTCCCCCAGAGGAAAGAGGCCCCAGGCCCCATTCCTCACCCAGGGGCCAGATCGGGGCAGCGTCCCCCAGAGGGAAGAGGCCCCAGGCCCCAAGCCAGACCCCCATGCCCCATTCCTCAGCCAGGGGCCGGATCGGGGCAGCGTCCCCCAGAGGGAAGAGGCCCCAGGCCCTAAACCAGCCCCCCATGCCCCATTCCTCAGCCAGGGGCCGGATCGGGGCAGCGTCCCCCAGAGGGAAGAGGCCCCAGGCCCCAAGCCAGACCCCCATGCCCCATTCCACACCCAGGGGCTGGATCAGGGCAGCGTCCCCCAGAGGAAAGAGGCTCCAGGCCCTAAACCAGCCCCCCATGCCCCATTCCTCAGCCAGGGGCCGGATCGGGGCAGCGTCCCCCAGAGGGAAGAGGCCCCAGGCCCTAAACCAGCCCCCCATGCCCCATTCCTCGGCCAGGGGCTGGATCGGGGCAGCGTCCCCCAGAGGGAAGAGGCCCCAGGCCCTAAGCCAGCCCCCCATGCCCCATTCCTCGCCCAGGGGCTGGATCAGGGCAGCGTCCCCCAGAGGAAAGAGGGCCCAGGCCCCAAGCCAGACCCCCATGCCCCATTCCTGGCTCACCGGTGGGCCACCATCCGGGCGCTGGCTGCGGCTGACCCCGGCGTAGCTGGATCCTGGGGCCCGGAGGCGGGAGCCGAAGGGGCCCACACAGGCTCTGTGGGGGAGAGGAGAGTAGGTGAGGGGGTCCCAGTGGGAGGGGGCCCCCTGGGGCTCAGCACCCCCCGCTCCTACTCACCTGCCCACCGCTGGGGCTCGCCCCCCCGGATTGCTCAGCTTCCGGTACTCGGGGAAGGGCTTCAGCTCCATGGGGTGCAGCTGTGGGGAGAGGGGAGCAGGGCTCAGCCGGGG
This sequence comes from Lepidochelys kempii, assembly GCF_965140285.1. Lineage (NCBI taxonomy): Eukaryota > Metazoa > Chordata > Testudines > Cheloniidae > Lepidochelys > Lepidochelys kempii. The sequence goes on along the minus strand of NC_136393.1, from coordinate 49,944,097 downwards.
CCCCTCCAGTACCCCCAGCCCTCCACCTCCCCAAGCCGGGGACCCTCCCTCCCCCTTACCTCTGTGCGCCCCATGCCATGGGGGAAGGCGCGGACGGCCGAGGGGACCAGGCGCCCAGCCAGCTGCCCCGGGGGCCGCAGGGCCGGGGTGACGGGCACCAGGGGCAGGGGTGGGGGGGCTGCTGGCGCCCCCTGCTGCAGGGAGCCGAAGTTCACCACAGGGGGCAGCTGCGAATCCACCATGGGCAGCAGCATCTGCGGGGGGAGAGGGGTCAGCGCACAGGGACGGAGCCAGAGAGACAGGGGGCGGAGCCAGCACATAGGGGGCGGGGCTCACCTGCTGGGCGGGGCCCGGGCCCTGAAGGAAGTTGCTCTGGTTGGCCTGCGGCAGGGAGCCCGCGTAGAAATCCGAGGGGGGGTTCAGCTCCTGCCGCACCTGGGGCGGAGGAGGAGGAGCCAGGGATCAGGGGCGGAGCCAGGCATAGGGAGCCCCACCCCCTCTCCCACCCACCCTCCATCTCCCCTACCCCCAGAGACCCCCGTACCTGGAGCAGGGGCTGCTCGGGGCCCAGCTGGCTGCCGCAGAAGGGGGGGCTGTAGAGGAAGGGGGGGGCTGCCTGGTAGAGCAGCCCCGTGGCCGGCAGCTTGGCCAGCTCGGCCGCCTGCAGGGCCGAGAACTCCACGTACTGGCCCTTGAGGGCCACCCCCGAGAGCAGGGCCGAGCCGGGCAGGACGGGGGCCGCCGGGGAGCCGGGGGCCGGGCCAGGCTGCAGGTACAAGGGCTGGGATCTGCGGAGACAGACGGGGATCAGCGGAGACACGGACGGGAGACGCGGCCCCTCTGGGGTGGGGCCGGGAATACGGGGACCCCTCGCCCAGCGCCGACAGGCGGCCCCTCTGGGGTGGGGCCGGGAATACGGGGACCCCTCGCCCAGCGCCGACAGGCGGCCCCTCTGGGGTGGGGCCGGGAATACGGGGACCCCTCGCCCAGCGCCGACAGGCAGCTGGCTCGGGGGGGCCGGGAATACGGGGACCCCTCGCCCAGCGCCGACAGGCAGCTGGCTCGGGGGGGCCGGGAATACGGGGACCCCTCGCCCAGCGCCGACAGGCGGCCCCTCTGGGGTGGGGCCGGGAATACGGGGACCCCTCGCCCAGCGCCGACAGGCGGCCCCTCTGGGGTGGGGCCGGGAATACGGGGACCCCTCGCCCAGCGTCGACACGTGGCCGGCTCGGGGGGGCCGGGAATACGAGGGACCCCCGCTCCCCCTTACCTGTACGGATGCAGAGAAGGGGTCCCCGGGCGGAAGCTGCCGGTGCTGTTGAGCTGGGACTCCACGGGGGGGCTGGGCACCTGCTGGGGGGGGCAGAGGGCGTGGGTCAGACAGACGGCCAGCCCCACCCGCCCAGCCCCCCGGCCAGCCCCCCTGCCCCGCCCCAGCCAGACGGAGGGTACCTGGGCCATGCCGGGCTGGCTGCTGTAGAAGAGCTCGGGGTAGGGCCGTTGGCTCTGCCCCCTCTCACCTGCAGGGGGAAGCAGTGAGCAGTGAGACCCAGGCTGGCCCCACGGCCCCCCAGTGCCCCATGCCGCCCACCCCTACCTGAGAACGCCGAGGGCTCCGCGGGGAGGCCGGGGGCGCAGGCCGCTGGCCCCAGGGCCAGGGATCTGGGCTCGCAGGGCCGCCCGGGCACGGGCTGGGGGGCCGTGCTGGGTCTGGGGGGCGGGAGCAGCTCCCACTCCCGGGACACGGCCGCCAGCTGGGGAGAGAACAGCAGCAGGTGAAAACGCGCGCCCTCGCCAGCCGGGACAGGACCCAGGAGTCCTGGGACTGCCCCTCCCCCAATCCCAGCCCTCTCCCGGAGCTAGAACAGGACCCAGGACTCCTGGCTCCCAGCCCCCCCAGACCACTGATCCCCATCATCCTCCCAGAGCCAGGACAGGACCCAGGAGTCCTGGGACTCACCCTTCCATAGCTGGGACAGGACCCAGGAGTCCTGGGACTCACCTTCCCCCAACCCCCTCCCAGAGCTGGGACAGGACCCAGGCATCCGGGCACCCCTCACTCACCCCCTCCGTGAGGCCTGGGGCCGGGGGCTCCTTGCCAGGTTTGCTGCCCTCGCTCACAAGCAGCCCCAGGTCAGTGTCCTGCAGGGACGGGAGCCAGGTGAATAGAACCCAGATGTCCTGGCCCCCAGCCCCCACCCAGAACCAAGAGAGAACCCAGGCGTCCTGGATCTCAAGCCCCCCTGGCTCTAACCACTAGATCCCTCTCCCTGCCCAGAGCCAGGGGAGAACCCAGGCATCTAGGCTCCCCCCATCCCCTGCCCGCTCTAACCCCCAGCCCCGAGTTAGGACCCAGGCGTCCGGGGTGCTGCTCACCTTGTCGCTGGCCCCGAACTGGATGGGGGGGCCAGGGCTGGGGGTCGCTGGCTCGGGACTGGGCTCGGGGCCCCCACTGCTCTCCCTGGCCATCTCGGCTCGCTGGGAACGCTCCGTCCCGATGGGGCCTGGGCCAGGAAGGGCCCGGGGAGCAGCCGGGGGGCTGCTGGCCTGCTGGGGAGGGGAGAGGTAAGTCTTGGCCCCCAGCCATTCCTGCCCCCCCCCCAGGCCCCAGCTCAGCGCCCCCTCTTGCCACCAGCAGATCAGCCCCCCCCGTAGGGCCCCAGCCCCCCTCCTACCTTCTTGTCCTTGTGAGGGCTGGTGTCTTTGGGTGCTGGCCTCCTGCCCTGCTCCTTGGGTGCTGCCCCCTCGGCCCCAGGGGCGCCCTGCGTGCCCCCCACACCAGGCTCGGGGGTCGCCTTCAGGCCGCCGTCGGGAGAGCTGCGCTGGCTGCAGCTGGCCGACGAGACCTGGGAGTCGCTGCTGAGATCCACCCCGCTGTCCGATTGGCTCATCTGGGGGGGTGGGGGGGAATAGGTTAGGGGGCAGCCCCGACTGCCCGGGAGAGCCCCCTGCTGCCCCTGCCCCGCTCCCTGCAGTACAGCCCCTGGGGCTGCCCCCCGCGCTCACCTCTGTGCTGACAACGTCTTCAAAGGCATTCAGCGGGTCCATCCAGGGCTCCACAGATCTGGGCCGGTAGGTTTTCCTGGGGGCACCTGGGGGGAGGGGATCTATCAGCAGCCACACAAACTGCCCCCTGAGAAGGATCCAGCGGCCACAGGGCGACTGGGTCCTGCCCCCCAGCTCCTTACTGGATTGCAGCCGGCTCCAGATGTGGGGCGCCAGCCCCTCGGAGGAGCTGCTCCTGCCGCGCTGGCCCAGGTGGGCGCTGGGGGGGTCCTGCTTGGGGCTGGGGAAGCCAGGGCTGTGGGAATAGCCCAGGGGGTCCTGCGGGGGACGAAGAGGAGTGTTAATGCCATGGGGGGCAAGCGCTTGGGGGAGGGCCCCCCGGTTCCCGCCGTCCCCTCTCACCTCCTGCTTGTGGGGCCGATCCCGGCGCCTGGGGAGGAAACCGTTAACCCCGGGGACGTCCCCCAGGGCCCTGGCGCCCGACTGCAGCAGCTGGGTCTTGGCCAGGAACGGAGGCTCTGAAACACAGGGCGGGGGTCAGTGCGTCCCTGTCCTCTGGGGGGCGCCGGCTCCCTTCCGGCCCCGGGGCGGGGACTGGCTGGCTCAGGGGGGCAGGGAACGGGGCCCAGGGTCTATGCACTCTAGGGCAGTGGGCTCCAACCTTCTTACACCCAAGATCACCTGTTGAGTTTAAGGCAACCCAGGGTCTCCCCCACCCCTTCCCTGGGGTCCCGCCCCTTCCCCAAGGCCCCGCCCTGCGCACTCCATCTCCCCCCCCTTTGCTCACTCTCCTCCACCCTCACTCACACCAGGCTGGGGTGCAGGAAGGGGCAAGGGGGCTCAGGGCTGGGATAGGGGGATAGGAAGGGGCATGGGGTGCCGGCTCCGGGAGGGGGCTCAGGACATGGGGTGCCGGCTCTGGGAGAGGGGTCGGGGCACGGGGGTAGGGGTCCAGGAAGGGGCATGGCATGCCGGCTCCGGGCAGGGGCTCAGGGCACGGGGTGCCGGCTCCGGGCAGGGGGTCGGGGTACGGGGGTAGGGGTGCAGGAAGGGGCATGGCATGCCGGCTCCGGGCAGGGGCTCAGGGCACGGGGAGCCGGCTCCAGGCGGGGGCTCAGGGCACGGGGAGCCGCGACACTTATGGCAGGCGCCTCCCCCCTGCCTGCCCTGCCCCACCCTGCTCCCAGAAGGGGCCAACCCACCCCTGTGCACTCCCCTCTCTGCGGGCACCGCCCCCAAAGCTCCCATTGGCCACAGTTCCCTGTTCCTGGCCAATGGGAGCAGCAGGAAACGACCCCCCAGCGCCGTGGGGTCATGCTGGCTACGCTCAGGAGCTCGACCCCGGCCCTAGGGGCGCCGGCTCCCACCCTGGCTGGGCTGGGGCCTGCGCGTGCAGCGAGTTTGCTGGGTCTCGGGCTGCTGGGTGGGGCCGGTGGGCTGTTACCTCGGCTGTAGCCGCCCGGGTGGGCGGGGAAGGGAGCCGGCGGCGTGGGGCCCGAGGCGGGTGCAGTGCCGGGGGGCGACTGCTTGGCGTGGGCACCATGGCGGCTGCTCAGCTCAGCCAGGGCCTGCTGGATGCCAGCCGGGTCGCTGGGCACCACGTGGTCCAGCCGGTAGACGGCGCTGGTGGTGGGCCCGGGCGGCAGGCTCAGCCCCGGGGGGCGCTCCTCCGCTGGGCGGCTGGGGGGAGAGCGAGTTAGGGGTGGGGGGCGCTCCTCCGCTGGGCACCCCCCAGTCCTGCCCACCTGTAGCCCCCCCAAACCTGCATCTGCCCCCGCCCACCCCTAGCAACGTGTCTGTGCCCCTGGGCCCTGCCCACCTCACCCAATTCCCCCCCAGTGACGGTCCATTGTCATTAACGCCCTGTACCCTCGTTATGAGCCCCCATTAGTGCCTCCCCCATCTGGCTCCCACTCCCCAGGGCCTGCGGGCCGCTGCCCCCCAATTTCCTCCCCCCGACCACCCCCAACATGTGCCCCCTGTTGTCCGTGTCTGCCCCCACACCTGCGGTTCCTGGGCGAGGGCCAGGCCCTCTTGTCCCCGCGCCCGCCGCTGGGCCCCCCACGGCCCCCGGCCTTGCCCCCGCTGCCGGGCCCGGGGTTGGGGCGCCGGTTCTGCCGGTCCATGCCGGGCCGCTGGCTGGAGAAGCTCCGTTTGGACATCTCCTTGCGCTGGGCGAGGGTCAGGTCGGCGCCGGCCCCTCGGCCCCCCAGGGAGGGGGCGCCGCCCCCCTTCAGGAAGGCTTGGGGTGGGGGGCCCCCCGGCTCCTTCTCGCCCGGCCCGCCGCCCCGGCGCTCGGTGAAGTCGCTGCTCTCCGAGGCCGTCTCCCACTCCTCGTTGGCCTGGTCCGAGTTCTGGTTGGACAGGTCGGGCGACTTGGCGCCGGCCACGCGCCGGGAGGTCGTTTCCTCCGCCGGGGTGGGGGGCGGCGGGTGCGCCGGGGCCCCCGGCCCAGCCCGCTGCTCCCCGTTGAGCCGGGCCGCGTTGTCCCGCTCCTGCTTCAGCCGCCGGAAGCGGGGCGGCTTGTCCTGCTGCTGCGAGCGGCCATGGCGCCGCCGGCGGGGGGGCCGCTCGAAGCTGCGATCCACCGTGCCGTTGGGGGGTGGCCCCGGCTGCTTGGGGGGGGCCTGGAGCCCGGCGAGATCCTCCGGCGCCGGGAGACCGGGCCCCGGCGCCACCTTCTCCTTGCCAGGCGAATCCGGCACCACCTCCCGCTCCGGCTTCTTCCCGGGTGGGGGCTTGGCCGGGGGGCTCCAGGTGCTGGCCGGGGGGCGCCCCCCGCCGCGGCCACGCCGGGAGGGCACGCCGCGGGGGGTGAAGATACGGCCGCCGCGGGCGCCCGGCTCCGAGAGGCGGGGCGGGATCTTGTCGGCAAAGCGGGGCAGAGCGGCTGGGCCCCGGGGCCGCTCCCCCTTGGCGGGCTGGGGGGCCAGGGGGGCCGGTGCCGCCTCCTTGTCCGAGTGGGCCACATCGCTGGCGCTCTCGTGGGTCTCGCTGCCCGTCTCTGAGCCGCGCTGCCGCCGGCGCTTGGGGATCTCCTCGTACTCGGAGCCCTCGCTACGTGTCTCGCTGGCGTTGCGGGGCCGGGGGCCCCCCCCGCCGCCCGCGGGCCCTGGCCCCTCCTCCAGGCGGTAGAAAGGCTCCCGGTAGCTGCGGAACTCCCTGCTGCGGCCTCGGCCCCCGCCACCCCGGCCGCGCCCACTGTAGGCACCCCGGAAGCCGCGCCCACGGGCGAAGTACTCCCCCCGGCCCCGGGCGCGCCCCCGCCCCATGTAGCTGCCGCCCCCACGGTCATAGGGGCACTCCCGGCGCCGGCGGGTGGGCGACAGCGCCCCCTGCTGCTCCTTGGGGGGCCCCGCCATGGTGCCGTTCACCAGAGCCTTGGCTTTGGCCTCCTTGCCTGGCTTGGGGGGCTCCTTGGGGCCGGGCTGGGGGTCCGGCTTGGCGCCCGCTGGCTCAGGGCCCTCTTTGGCTTTAGGGCGCGGCTCCTCAGCCTCCTCCTTGGGGGGCGCGGGTTTCTTGATGGGCCCGGCTCTGCGCGGGGGCTTCTCGCCGCCTGGCGGCTCCTCCGCCCGCCGGCTGCTGCCCGGCCGGGGGCCCCAGCGTGTCTCCGTCTTGGCCTCGCGCCGCGGCGGACGGTGGAAATCGTGCGGCTGGCGTGAGGGGCGTTCGGCCCGGCGTGGCGCCTCCTCCTTGGGGGGCAGGGCCGGCTCCTCCTTGGGGGGCAGGGCTGGCTCCTCCTTGGGGGGTTTCTTGGGTGCCGCCAGGGGCTCCTTGAACCCGGGGCCCCTCCCTGGCTCCTTGGGCTCCTCGGCGTTTGGGGGCTTCTCGTCCGGCTGGCGCTGGGGGGGCTGGGCCAAGGCCTCGGGGCGCCCGTTCCTGGCCAGCTCCCCTGGAGTGTTGGGGGGCAGGGCGAGGCCGGCTGGCCAGGGCCCTCCTGGGCGGGACTCGTCCCCTGGGAAGCGGTGCAGGGGGGCCGGGGCGCCATTCTCGGCAAAGGCTGGGTAGCTGCCCACGTAGGGCTGGGGGGTGGCGGTCTCCCGCAGGCGGACAGGGGGTGTCTCACTCCTGGTGGGAGAAAAAGGGGCGTCAGCCCAGGAGCCGGGCCCTCCACTACCTGCCCCAAACCTGGCTCCCTACCTCCCCTGCCCCATGCCCTACCCCGTCAATGTCCTCTGCTCTGCCCCACAGACCTCCCATGCCATCCATGCCCCTGGCTGCCAGCCCCTTTCCCCCAACTCACCGCAGGCCCTTCTCCTCCTCGTCTGGCTGCCGGAGGGGCGAGGCCAGGGGCCGGGGATCAGTGGCAGCGAAGATGTCTCCCCCCCAGGCCAGCTTGGGGTCCATGGGCGGGGTGCCCCGCTCCCGCAGGATCTGGGGGTGACGCTCAAACTGCTCCGAGCTGGATCCCCCGCTGTCTGAGCGCTCGCGGGGCAACAGGCCTGGAGGGGGGGCAGAGAGCACATGTCAGAGGGCCGGCACCCCTGGAACAGACCCACAGCCCCCCGGGTTAGACTAGCCCTACCCATGATGGAGGCAGCCATGCCCCTCCCCCCACAATGCACTTAGACACCAATGGGGCAGTGTCAGGGCATGGCAGCAGTCACATGACCCAGACCAGGAAGCATGGGGGTGATCATGTGACCAGGTGCGGGTGTAGGCCTGGAAGGCACCTCGGGAGGTCCCTAGTCCTGCACGGGTGGCAGGACTCAGGATATCGAGACCACCCCCGACAGGGGTTTGTCCAACCTGCTCTCACAAATCCCCCCGGCCCCGGGCAATTTATTCCAGGGCTTCACCACCCGGACAGCCAGGGAGCGTTTCCCAACGTCCAACCGAAACCGCCCTGGCTGCAGTTTAAGCCCAGTGCTTCTTGGCCTGTCCTCAGGGGTTAACGAGAACAATTTACCTCCCTCCTCCTCCTAACAACCGTTACCTACTTGAAAACCGTTCTCATCTCATCTCCTCTCCAGACTAAACAAACCCAGGTTCTCAATCTTCCCTCCTAGCTCAAGTTTTCTAGACCTTTCATCATTTTGTTGCTCTTCTCTGGACTCTCTCCAATCTGTCCACGTCCTTCCTGAAATGTGGCGCCCAGAACCCGACACAAAACTCCAGCTGAGGCCTGATCAGCGCGGAGCAGAGCGGGAGAATTACTTCTCGTCTCTCGCTTACAACACTCCTGCTACTCCAGCCCAGAAGGATGTTCGCTCTTTTTGCGACAGCGTTACACTGTTGACCCATATTTAGCTCTTGCTCCACTCTGACCCCCAGGTCCCTTTCCGCAGGACTCCTTCCTAGGCCGTCATTTCCCATTGTGCGCGTGCAACTGATTGATCCTTCCTAAGGGGAGGACTTTGCATTTGTCCTTATTGAATTTCGTCCTATTTACTTCAGACCGTTTCTCCAGTTTGTCCAGATCATTTTGAATTTTAATCCTACCCTCCAAAGCACTCGCAACCCTTCCCAGCTTGGTATCGGCCGCAAACTTTATCAGTGTCCTCTGTATGCCGTTATCTAAATCACTGATACTGAAGATACTGAACAGAACCAGGCCCAGAACCGATCCCTGCGGGACCCCACTCGTTCTGCCCTTCCAGCCTGACTGTGAACCCCTGATAACGACTCTCTGGGGACGATTTTCCAACCAGTTTTGCACCCACCTTATGGTAGCTCCATCCAGGTTGTATTTCCCTAGTTTGCTTATGAGACGCTCATGCAAGACACTATCAAGATATACCTCGTCTCCCGCCCAGCCACCAGGCTTGTCACCCTGTCAAAGAAAGCTCTCAAGCTGGTTTGGGGCGCTGTGTTCTTGACAAACCCAGGCTGACTGTCACTTATCACCTCATTATCTTCTAGGTGTTTGCAATTTGACTGCTTAATGATTTGCTCCATTATCTTTCCGGGTACAGAAGTGAAGCAGCCTGGTCTCCTCCCCGGGTGGTCCTTATTCGCTTTTCATACATGGGCACTAGATTTGCCCTTTTCCAGTCCTCTGGAATCTCCCCCGTCTTCCGGAGCTTTTCAAAGGGAATCGCTAACGGCTCGATTTCTCCCCAGTCAGCTCCTGGAGTATTCTGGGACGTATTTCATCGGGCCCTGGTGACCTGAAGACCTCTAACTTGTCCAAGGGGTTTTTGACTTGTTTTAGACGTGACCCAGGCCCCAGGAGGGGGTTGCCAGTGGGCGATCATGGGACTTGGGTCTAGCCCAGGGAGACCCCTGAGCCAGGCATGGGCGGGGCCAGTGGGTCACAGGACCCAGGCATGGGCGGGGCTTACCAGAGGGGTGCACCCCCGGCGGGTAGAAGTCCATGGGCGGCCGCCCCTGCATCATGCGTGGGTCCATGTAGGGCGGGATCACCATCCAGCGGGGATCGAAGTTCATCTGGGGCATGGGCGGGGGGCGCCCCATGGAGCCTGGGTACATGGCCTTGGGCGGGGCCTGCTGTGGGGGGGGCGGGGCCTGCTGCTGCCCCGCCCCCTGCGGAGGGTGGATACCGGGCGAGGGGCCCAGGCCCGCCAGGGAGGCCGCCGCCTGCTGCTGGGGGGAGGGGGGTGCCGGGGGCAGCCCATGCTGCTGCTGCCACTGCTGCTGCTGCTTCAGCAACTGCTCCTGGGGGGCACAGCGGGGTTAGCGCCCCCCCACACCGGGCTGCAGCCCCCCCCGACCCGCTCGGCGAGGCCCCCCCCCCACGCCGCTCGGCAAGGCCCCCCCCAACCCTCCCGTGCTGCTCGGCAAGGCCCCCCCCGCTGGGCTGAAGCCCTCCCCAACCCCCCTGCGCCGCTCAGCGAGGGCCCCCCCACGGCCCCCCAGCAAGGGCCCCCCCAACGCGGGGCCGCACCCCCCCCAACACAGGGCCGCACCCCCCCAGCGAGGGCCCCCCCAATGGCTCCCCCCATGCAGGGCTGCACCCCCCCAGTCCCCCTCCTCCAGCACAGCGCCCCCTAGGGAGCCCCCCAGCTGTTACCTGCTGCTGCCGCTGGAACCGGGGCGGCAGAGACTTCTGGTACTTGGAGTAGCCCAGGGTCTGGGCCGGGGGCGGCTGGCGTGGGGGCGCCACGGTCTCGCCCTTGGGCTCCGTCTTGGGTGCGGCAGGGGCCGCCGGGGGGGCCGGCACCATCACTGGCTCCTCCGGGACCTCGGGCGCCTCTTTGGGGGCAGGCGCTGCAGGGGGCTCGGCTGGGGAAGAACGGGGGGCGTGGGGGGCGTCAGTCGCTGGGCACGACACGGGAGCAGAGAGGCCTCACCTGGCTTCGCCTGCCCGGCGGCCACTGCTGAGATGTGGCCCCCGGGGGCGGGTTGCCCGGCGGCCACTGCTGAGATGTGGCCCCCGGGGGCGGGTTGCCCGGCGGCCACTGCTGAGATGTGGCCCCCGGGGGCGGGTTGCCCGGCGGCCACTGCTGAGATGTGGCCCCTGGGGGCGGGGGCGGGTTACCCGGGGCCCCCAAGGCGCGGCCCCCGGGGGCGGGGGCGGGTTGCCCGGCGGCCACTGCTGAGATGTGGCCCCGGGGGGCAGGTTACCCGGGGCCCCCAAGGTGCCTCCTACCTGGCCCGGCGTCGAAGCTGGTGCTGCTCCCGCTGCTCCGGGGTTTGCTGGCCGGGGTCGGCTCCTCCTGGTCTCTCTTCTCCTCTGGGGGAGCAGGGGCTGGGGGGGCCGTGGCAGCCGGGGGGCTGGGGACGGCCGGGGCCGGGGCCGGCAGCGGCGGCGGCGGGGGGGCCGGCGCTTCCTTGGGGGGCTCGGCTTTGAGGCGCTTGTCAGGGGCCCCAAACTTCTCGTCCAGGCGCTTGAGCTTCTCGGCGCAGGCGGCCCGGCGCTCCTCCTGCATGCGGCGCTCCTCCTCCTCCCGGCGCCGCCGCGCCCGCTCCACCGCCGCCGAGATCTCCGAGGAGGACTGCTTCCGCCGCTGCCGCCACGCCTCGTCCTCGTCCTCCGGCGCCGGGGGGCGCGCCTGGGGGGCGGGGGGGGGGTCAGGGGGAGCTGGGCCCTGCCCCTCGCCCCAGCCGTCCCCCACCCTGCCCCGGAACCCTAGTCCGGCCCCCCGACTCCGCACCGGGCTCTCGCCCCGCTGCCCTTAGGTCCCCCTGGAACCCCCACAGCGAACCCTCCAGCCCCCTACATGCCGGGTGCCCCCTGACCAGCCCCCCCCAAACACTCACTGGGAAGTCGTTGGGCTGCCCCCAGTTGCCCCGGTTGGGGGGTGGGGGTGGCGGCGGCGGGGGGCGAGGTGTGGGGGCGGCAGGCGGTTCCTTGGCCCCCTCCGGGGGGCGGGAGCCCTCGGCCCAGGCCGCCTTGACAGGGGGCAGCTCCTCCTTGGGGCTGCTGGCCTTCTTGCCCTCGAGGCCCAGCCCCTTGCTGTCCTGGCTGGGGGGCAGAGGTCAGAGATCAGCAATAAACACAGCGAGATGGACCACGGCTCTGATCGGGGGTGGGTGGGGCAGGGGCAAGCCTGTGGGGCTGATCCGGGCTTGGGGGGCATAGATGCAGGGCACAATGGGCTAGCGGGACCGAGCCAGAGGGTGGAAGGGGGCAGGCCGGCGGGTCTGTGCTGACGGACTGGATGGGCCAGTAGACTGATCCAGAGTTGTGGGGCAGGACAGGCTGGCGGGTCTGATCCAGGGGGCTGGATGAGCTGGTGGGTCCTTTTTGGAGCTGGGTGTGGGGGTGAAGGGATGGGCAGGGATGTGGGGCAGGTTGGGCTGGTTCCAGGGGCCTGGACGGGCCAGCAAGTCTGAGCTCGGAGGGGGCAGGATGGGGCGAAAGATGGGCCAGCGGGTCCAAGCGGGGGGCAGGATGGCAGGACAGGCTGGCAGGGCCCAATGGGGGGCAGGGGAAGGGCAGATAGGGGGCTGGCGTCCCAGGTCCCTCTTACTGTTTCTCGGCCCCTTCCTCGTCAGACTCTTTGCCGTCCTCTTCGTCGCTGAATTTCAGCTTCTCGGTGTAATCCACCTCCTCGTGCGCGCCTGGCCAGACAGACAGACGGCATCAGAGCCCCGCAGCCGGACCCCAGGGTGCCGGGCTAGAAGGGAGCGCCCCCCAACCACCCCCCACAGAGGGATTTCGAGGACACCCGCCCCCTCCCCGGTCTGGATCCCCAGTGAGGGGCGCTACCTGCCCAGCCTTCATCATTCTCCTGGTCCAGCTCGTCGAACTCCTTCAGGTCGTCCTGCCTGAGCACGGGCGGGCGGCTCACCGGCTCCGACACGCGCTGGGGGGGCTGCGAGGGGCGGGGCCCAGCCAGCCGCGGGAACCTTGGGGGGGAGGGAGAAGCACAGAGAGGCTAGGGACAGAACCCAGGAGTCTGGGCTCCCAGCCCCACCCCCCTGCTCTAACCCACTAGACCCCACTCCCCTCCCCCAAGCCAAGGAGAGAACCCAGGAGTTCTGGCTCCTGGATGCAACTGCTAGACCCCACTCGCCCCCAGAGCTGGGGAGAGAACCCAGGCATCCTGATGCCCCCCCAACCCCTCCACTCACCTCTGTGCGTCCGGGGTAGGGTAGCGGTAAGGTCCCTGCGGCCCATACGGAGGCGGGAACGGGAGATACGGGGGGTACATCTAAGGGGAGACAGGCCATTAGGGTGGCCCCCCAATGCTTGGGGGGTGGGAGATTTCAGCCCCTCCCCATAACCCTCGATCTGCTGACACTCCCTCAGTCAGAGATGGATCACTTCCCTGTGTGGGTGTCCACCCCCGGCCAAACCTCCCTGCCACCTCTTCTCTCCCCCTCCCCTCCCCACGGAGCAAACCCCCACCCCTGTCCCTGGGACACTCACGAATGGTGGCATCATGCCCCGGTAGGGAGGGAAGTGGGGCGGGGCGGAGGGCTGCATGCCCACCCCGGCCCGCCCGTCGGGGGCTCCAGGGTGCTGCTCGGGCACCTCCCCATCAGTGCCCCGCCCGCCTCCATCCCGCCAGCTCGTCGCATCTGCAAAGGAAAGGGGGAAAGGGTAAGGCAACACGCAGCCACGGGGGCTGGTTGTCCGGGGACCTGGCCCAGCACAGAGATGCGGCCCCTCTGGGGTGGGGTGCAGAAACAGGGGACCAGCTGAACAGAACAAGGCCGTGACCCACAGAGAAGGGGACCCGCGCGGGGGGTAGGGTGGAGGGACCCTGTGGTAGGCGGGGGAATGGGCTGGCCAAGGTTTGGCTGACACAGCCGGGTTCACGGTTCAGTTAGGGGGCCCAGGACATTGGGGTGTTTGATGACACAGAATGTCACAGGCCTCTCCTTGTGTCCCCCTCCCTCGCCCTGCAGCAGAGGCCCCCAGTGCTGCATTGGGGCACCCCTTCCTGGGTGGGGGAGCACCCCCTGTAGGGGCAGGGCTCACTCTGGGGGCGGAGGTTTGGTCCGGGCCCATACGACGCATCGGTAGTGTCCTTTTCTTTGCCAGCTTTGTCCTGGTCTCCAGCCGCCTGCAGGGTCGGAAATTCCTCGCGAGAGAATCGCGACAGTAGGCTTGATCCCTTTCCACCTGCAGAGAGAGGGAGGCTGACTGTCTAGCCCACCTCTATGACCCTGGAGGACCATGGAACAGAAAGAATTGTCCCCTCTATGACCCTGGAGGGCCAATTATCTTCCAGCTCTATGACCCTTCAGGACCAAAGGGATGAGAATTGCTACCTCTTTGACCCTAGTGAGCCTATTATCCTCCGCCTCTATGAAGCCAGAAGCAAGAGGCTGTGACGTGCCAACTCTCCAACCCTTGAGGGCCAATGTGTTTCATCTCTATGACCCTGGAGGACCAAGGACCAAAGGAATTACCACCTCTATGACCCCGGAGGACCAAGGACCAGAGGAATTACCACCTCTATGACCCTGGAGGACCAAGCCAGGGAACTGCCAGGCTGAATGAGACTGGGACCCACCTAGCCTGTCTCTGAGTGGTCATGGCCAGCTGCTTCAGAAGTCCACGCCAGAAACCAGCCTGTGGGTGGTGCCCAATGGGGGTGGGCATGTCCTTCCTGATCACTGGCTCAGCAGTGGGCTCAGGCCCTGGACAGTTGGGTTGGGGTTTGAGCCCTCAAGTCTCATCCCCTCTAACTGAGTCTGAGAGCTCTCATCAGCCATTGAAGTGTCTGAGCCTGCTAGGCTCTTTGACTCCATGACATCAAGTGGCAGAGTTCCACGGGCTAATGGTGTGTTTGACATTAGAGCATCCCCCTAAGAAGCCCCAGCTCCTTGCAGCACAGTGCCCCGAGCTCCACTCTGGGGGATCAGTAAACAAACTCACCATCTCCTTGCGCTCCATGGGTAACGCTGGCCTGTGCCCAAGACTTTACCCCGCTTGCTACTGTAGGGGGATTCTGACAGAACAAAGGAGGGGGCAGGGTTAGGTTGATTCTGGGGACTGCAGGCCCCCACTAGCCTCCCAAGATCCACCCACCAGCCCCACGTTCCCAGCTGCCCATTGAACAGCTCCATTGATTCACTCTCGGGTCCTGGGCCAAGGCTGGGATGCTCCTTCGGCAGAGAGGTTACAGCACCAACCTCCAGCACTAGCGCCCCCTGTGGCCCTAGGAAATGCCAGCAGGGTCTAGGTGTCAGCGATATGGACGCAGGCTGGTTGCAAGAGAGAAATCCTGAGTTCTCCCCCTGGCTTTGGGAGGGGAGTGGGATCTGGTGGGTTAGAACAGGGGCACCGGGAGCCAGGACTCCTGGGTTCTCTCTACCACTCTGGAATTGGAGTGGTGGTTAGAACGGTGGGCTGGGTGGGGCTGGGAGTCAGGACTCTCCTTGTTCTCCACCATGGACACTGTTTGGGGAGTTCCCCTAAAGGCACCCCCAGGATCTTGATCTCTGTCAAGGGAAACCCCCCCCCCCCCACCATCTTCACCTCGGGTGCTGTTGGGGGTCGTTTCGGTGGGTTTGAGGCAGACGTCTGTGAAGCCGGCGGTGACGGCGATTCCGGCGGCTGAGCTGTCGAGGCATCGGTACTGGGATGGAGGGAATGAAAGAGGCCAGGCGATGGAGAGCGAGCGAGAGAGAAAGAGACTTCAGACCTGGGGCCAGATGGGAGCCGGTGCCCCCTAGAGAGGAAAGGCCCCATGTCCCATTTCCCTGCCCCTCTGAGCCAGGCCCACCCTCACACAGAGCGGAAGGCTCCTCACCTCTTTGGGTCTGACTGTTCCTGCTTGCTTGCCCATCCTGTCCCGTCTTTTGGTACTAGTGAGACGTTGGGGTCATTGCCTTTGTTCTCCGCTTTTAAGCTTGGCAGGTTCGCAGGGGGTGGCATACGCCGGGCAATGGCAACTTTCCCGAGACTCTGCAAGCCATGGCGAGGGGCTACTGTAGGGAGAGAGAAGTTAGGGCCTGTTCTGACCCCTCCACCCGCCTCCCTGCAGCACAGCTCCCCCTCGTGCCTGTACCTGTGGGTTTCTGAATCTCTAAGGACTTCCCCTTGTACGTATCAAACAGGTTGAGTGACGAATACTTTTTTCCATCCTTCCCCTTTGCTGTTTGCCCCAAACGATCTGACATCGCGCTGGAAGGTCATTGAGTACGTTGGTTCCTCCTGGCTCCTCGCGAAACGTGCCTCTGTCTGCAGGAAGGACAGAGGTGAGAACCCAGGAGTCCTGGCTCCCAGCCCCATCCCCTCTAACCCCACACCCCAGCTAGAGCCTGGGAGAGGATCCGGGAATCCTGCCATTTTGTTGCGCTTCCTAGTTTCCTTGTCACTTACAAATCCAAAGGCCGTATTTGCCTTTTCGCTGAAAGCTGGTGTTTCAGGAGGAATTGGTTTGAAGCTCTGTGCTTATGTTAGGTCCCACACAAACCACCTCACCCACTTCCTAGGAGGTAACATTTAAAAAAAAAAAAATGATGGAGACCGTATCAGACAAAGTGAGCCCTGGTTTTTTTATGAGAATGGTTGAGTCCTGTATAGTTTTTATTTGAAGTCCAAGAACATGAGGGTTGTTATAAGAATAAGTCAGCCAACCCAGCATCCCTGGGAAAGGTTTTGCTGGAATTTCAAACTTCAAAGTGACAGGGGCTGGTTTGCTTTGGATTTCAAACTTTCCCCTTGCAACATAAAGACAATGGGGGTGAAATAGATCTGGCTCCGAACATAGTCCCAAACAACAAGAGACTGTGAAAGTGACGCAGGTACTTCCTCAAAGCCACATAACAGGGAACCAGGAATGAGGGAGCTATTTCTGTAGTCCCAAACAAATAAGGGAAGATGAAACTGATCAGGCCATTTGTGTAATCCCAAAGAAACAAGTTACATGGCCCTGAGGCAATTGGTGTTTTCCTTCCTGGTCAGACCCGGGGCAGGGAAGGGAAGCGTTTCTAACCCCTGGGGTTAGTTTCACTCCATCCTCCATACCTATGCCTGCCCCTTTAAGGACACGTCCTTGACTCACCCTCTGAGCCTGAGCTCACCTCAGCTGAGACGTTGGGATCCCAGGGTCTCCCTGACAGCTGAGGTATAGCTCAGTACTGGGGTCGGGTGAGGACACGGGATGGGGCTGTCTGGGATTTCGGAAGGTGCAACTCACCCCAAGTGTCTGGCGATGGGGAAATCCAGCATAAAGCTACCTGGAGTCAGCCATATGAAATCTCAGCCCCCCAGCTCTAACCCACCAGACCCCACTCCTCTCCCAGAGCTGGGGACAAAACCCAGAGTCCTGGCTGTAAAACACATCCCTGTAAAGCAGGTGTCTTGTCAAGGTATCTGCAGCAGTTTCTAATTGAAAGCTTAATCTGTGCGCTCGCTCTCTGAAATCACTGTGCCCCATTTCCCCATACTTCCTGGCTGAGCCAATACCCCCCAGCCCAGAGCTGGAAGACACAGCTGGGCGGAAAGGCTGCAGGTGGGAGGAATTCTCCAGAGCCCAGCGAGGCTGCAAGCGCTCCCTTGGCAGGGCCTGGGAAAGGGGAAAATGAGATTGGCTGCTTTTTAGCAGCCATGAGGGGGAAAGAGAGGGGCGGCGGGGAAAGAACCAGAGATGTCTCCCCTCCTCCCCAAGCGCAGACCGATTTAGGGGGAGGTTTGGTGAGGACAGAATTAAAGATCAATCCATGGCGCAGAGAGATCAGATTCGGAAATCACAGGCCATGGGGCGGCTATTGTCGTTTGGGATTTCCAACCTGCCAGGCTGACACAAGAAAACTCAGACCAGATGATCTAATGGTCCCTTAAAACGCATGGCTTCACTGCCGCAGACTGACAGGTGGTAATTTTACAGCCACACCTCACGGAGGTCTTGATACTGATGGCTGGGTTTATTTTCACAGATTAAGACCAGAAGGGATAACTGTCATCCTCTAGTTTGACCCCCTGTCCAACAGGCCACTGCTCTACCCTGAATTAATTCCTGGCTGGATTTTCAGAAGGCGGGGAATCAAGCAGGAGAACAGGAATGCGTGACAGAGAAAATAAAAGTGTAAACACAATCCACTCCAAGAACAACTCATAAAATAGCCTACGAATAAAGAGGGGTGTAAATAAATCCATACAAGAACTGTCCAATCTGCAGAGAGTAACAAATATGGCTAGCAAAAAAAAATCCTGCTAATGGAGAGGTGTATCCAAAGCATTCAGTTTACAAGCCATCCACAATTATCGCTAACAAAATTACTATTAACAAAGGAAGGTCACAAACAAATCCACATGAAAACTACACAGTCCTCTTACAATCTACCCAGAATAATCAAACGCTGTTAAATGAGGAGGAATGGAAGGAATCAACAAAAAACAACTGGTCAAGAACAGGAGAGGAAAAAAATCCAGAATCTTAATAAATACAAAGATTGTTAACCAATACAGCCAAGTATAAATAACCCACACAGCGCAAAGACACTGGTACGAGCCTCTGTGTTTCCAATGACCACCAATATTAATTAATTTCTCTGGTGGATTACGTACAGTGCTCTGTAGTCGTAAATACCATCCTGCATTTTCTTTACAGAAAGCCTGTGGCCTAGCAGATAATGCACTGGACAGGGACTCAGGACACCTGCCTTGAACTAGCTCCGTCCCAGCCTCTTAGGTGACCTTGGGGCAAGTCACTTCCCCTGTGACTCAGTTTCCACATCTGTAAACTCGGGAGAAGGATATTGACCCTTCTTAGTAAAACATTGAAAGCTCTACATGGAAAGTGCTAGGTAAAAGCTAAGGGTCATTATTGCGGGATGGGGCGCAAACCTTATAAACAGCTTTTTTGTCTCAAGAGCAGTACTCTGTATTTGCAGACATTTTAATTCAAAATGATTTCTTACTGTGAGGATTTCTTATTGTTGATGTAGATTGTTCACATCTCTCTACTTGTTAGCAAGACATCCAGAGCCATGAAGATTATTAAGATTTAAAGGAGAAACAATCCAGTCATGGAGTAAACACTTAATGAAAACACTGTTAAGGATACCATGCATGCCTCTTATTGGGTGGCAGTACCTTGTGTTAGCCATATTGGTGTGACATTGTTAAGAAATACAAGATACTGTTAAGAAATATTGCTAAGAAAGGAAGAGAATACAGGATATTTTTAGGAACAAAGATTAAAATGCACCCAGAATGAATAAATATACTGTTAAATACAAAAATATATTGTTAAACAGAAAGTTAACAATATACACGCACAATATATATTGTTAACAAATGAACAGGGGATACAACCACCACAGAATGACAGAAATGTAGGCCTGGAAGAGATAATCTAGCCCATCCAGGCAGGATTAAGTGTACCTGGTACGTACCACCACCATGAAATACAAATATTGTTAAATAAACAGGACAATCACATCACAAAGTGAGGAGTAAACAAGACAATATTAATAACTGGTCCAATTCACAGCTGTATCCACTAGATGCAGAAAAATACAAAACATTAACATGATTTATATATAATCAAAGGGTGAATGATACAGCACTGGATAAACACATATCGCATTAAGTGCCCATCTTTGAAATCCTGTGTTAAGATTGTAACACCATGACAATTATCTCCCACAAATGACTGCAAGTTACTTAGAGACCAAGGGGCAAAACACTTTTTTAGGGGGTGGGAGGGAAGAATCTTTATTTTACAGATATTTGATTGGCAGACAGAAGGAAGCTGTCGGAGAAGGAAGCAGAGAGGTTGGGGTTTCTTTAAGCACCAATTCCTCTTACATCTGAAGTATCCAGGGACAGGGCAGCATCCAGTCGAACTCACTGGGAAAGTGACAATTGATATTGTATTTTAATCTTGATTTGGGATCAGGCAAACCCTCGCTATTCAGGTGTCCAGTTCTTTGCACAAATTTTGATCATTCAAATTACGGATTTTCTTTTTAAAAGGCCCATTACAGTCACATGTAACATCGGCTGCCCCTCAAACAGTGTATGAAGCTTTAGAGTAAGTGTAATTTTGGGGCCTCTCTAAGAGATACGATGCATGCTAATATTTGTGGATTATTTACCTAGTAATTAAAGGGAAGGTTTAACAATCTCTCCTGGCCCTACTTTTAGCGCCATCCTGATAAAAAGACATTACACATAAACCTGAATTCTTCCTCCGGTCTCTTTGTGGCGATGGTATACATTTAGTTCCCCACCACGAAACGTATAAATTTGGCTACATTACGGATGCTCCATCAGGAGTACTGAAGGGAGACGAAAATAAAGATTCCCCTAGGTATAATTTTAGCATCACCCCCACAAAAAAGGGGATCCATTCACAACGCAGCAAAACGTACTGGTGCATTGGGTAACAATAAGTGTACAGAGAGCAGGTTATCCTGAATATCACTGCAGATGGAATTAATAAACCATTCGGATTTGGCATTCATCAGCATAATCAGAGTGGTCCCTGATTTCAGTACCCAAATACGGCTCTAGCTGGACGTTAATTCATTATAATGTCTGTTCATTTAGAATGGTTTATTAATTTAGCATTGTCTTTAGTAGGGTGCCACTGGCATACCCCTGGGGAGGTGTCTTAAAATCTTTACAGTTACTGAATTAATGAATGTTTTTGTACCATAAATTCCAGGTAAGAGACCCCCAGCCTTAATCCGAGAGTCGCCATGACACACAGATACGGCTTGACTACTAAATTCATCATTAGATGTCAAAGACACCCCACCAATGTCGACATTGTCCTGACCATGCAAATTAGAAGACCCCACCCATTACTTTAGCTGATTCCTTTCCGCCCCATTCCTCATTTTCTTGTAACCCTAACTAAGCCTGCTTATTCTTCGGTTCTGTCCCAGCTCCCCAGATCTTCAGGAGACAGATGACACACAATACGGTAATAATTTGCACCAACTATGCACACCCATATTAACAAAAATAAAATAACGAGGGATACCAACCCCATTCTTCCCCCTTCGCTCCCCCATCTTTTAAATGCCCACATAACGGTCAGTAATTTCAATTCAATCTATGTTATTAGTCCTACAGTATACACAGCACGGTATGCATTCTTTATTCTAGTCTCTCATTTTTATTTAAATACGGGACCAATTACCAACTCCACAACCCCAAAATGTAATGAGTTTGTACATCTAAATGGATATTTATTA
Organism: Lepidochelys kempii; assembly: GCF_965140285.1. Classification (NCBI taxonomy): domain Eukaryota; kingdom Metazoa; phylum Chordata; order Testudines; family Cheloniidae; genus Lepidochelys; species Lepidochelys kempii. Next base: position 49,923,574 of record NC_136393.1, on the reverse strand, counting down.
GTAATTCACACAGATCTCTTATTTTACTTCTTTCCTAGATTAAAAAAAACAAGACCGCATCCGCTCCACACCCCAAATTTCACTTTCAACCTAATTTAAAAAATAATAATAAAAAAACCATCAGATAATGACTGAATATAAATAATTTAGCTGCTGAAGCCTGAGTTGGCATTAAGAAAGGGTGGGGTAAAATTTCCATTCCACCACATACATACCTCCTCAAATTCAATTATAATAGCCCTAAACAGTCTTTATGAGACAAGGATAATTACGGGGTGAGAAAGAAAAGAAGAATTCAGCCCCCCAAACCAACAGAGACCCACTGATTCCCACCCTAATCACAGACTGATAATGAATCTGTGATTGATGCCTTCAGCTGGCAGGTGTAGGGCAGTGCTGAAATATAGGGTAGAGTTCAAATGGACCACCCCAAAATGGCAGCACCCCCCCCACCCCAAATAAACACCCATGTGGATTTTTTTTTGTTTTGTTATTGGGGCTTATTTCGGGGGGGGGGGGGGGGATACACAGACCTTCCTTCATCCCGTCACACACCCCAAATGTGAATCACCCCAATATCATTTTAAAGGAGGGACTAACAGGTGTGTCAGGACAGAGGAAAGAGGGGTAATGCTACACAACACCATCAAAATACACCCCCAAATCTCTACACCACCATGAAATCATTTAAATTGCCCATGGTCTTTTTTTAGGGTGGTATCAACGTACGGGCTAATTCACCCCCTATTCTACTACAAGCACCCCATATTTATGCCTTCTATTGCAATGGACTATTTTTAGGGTGGGGAATATTAGGAAAAGCTACCTCCTGCTTCACAATCACCTTCCCCTACCCCAGATTTCAGCAACACCCCGATTTCCAGCAGCCTGAAAATGGGGGACTGGGTTCCCCCCCCCCAATTAAAAATACGAGGGTGCGGCCGAGAAAGGATTGGGGGTCATTTCGATCCACCACCCCCCCGGCTGTGCCCTAAACCAGCACCCCACAAGGAGGAAAGTTGTCTATTACCCCAAAAATTGGGGGAGGGGGTGCTTTTGTTTTTTACAGCGGTTTAAGATTTTTCTCAGGTGTGGCTGAAAAGGAGGTTTACACGAGACCAACAGGCATGCACCCCAAATTACAGTACCATCTCAGTAGCATGGATGGGGTTTTTCAGATGAATTCAGGGTGCCGCTTTAAATAGGAGGGAAAGAGAGACATTAAATGGCACCCCTGTCCTACCGCCAGCATACATCCCACATTTCAATGACCGCCCATTATTTCCATCATCATTTCTTAGTACCCCCCACAAAAGTGGGCTAGGTTTTGTCAGTAACAAATATTTTAGGGTGCTACAGAAAGAATGAAAAGGGATTTAATTAGCGCTGATTTACCCCCCCACATTTCAACAATACCCCAATGGAGGAACATATTCCACCCCAGAAATACAGATGAGGGTTTTACAGTGGTTTCCATTTTTTTTGTTAGGGTACCACTGGAAAAAAACCAAAGCAGCGGGTTCAATCAGATGCAGCCCTGCTCTGGCAGGGATGTGCACCCCAAATTTCACACTCCCCCCAACAGTAGCATTAAAAGCCCACCCAAAATGAGGGTTGAAATGTTTGGTGGGGTTGATTTTTTTTTTTTTTTAGGGTGCCGGGGAAATAAGGAAAGAACAATGAGATTCACCCCTTGCCCACGCATCAACAGGGACCCCAGATTTCTCTGGTACCCCAAGACCGCTCCTAAAAGTGTGTCAGGACCCCACAAAGAGCAGGCCGGATTTGTCCAGTGGGTTGAATCTTGGGGGCAAAACTGACAGCGATGGGGGGGGGGAGAGGGTGACAGCAGCCTTCACCCTGTCTCTCCCCACCTGCCCAGCCCCCCCCCTAGAAACCCCTCACCCCAAAAACCCCATTAACCCCTCAGCCCCCTTTAAAATTCTGGGGTAGCTTCAGTGGCTTTGAAATTCTAGGGCCAAATGGGGGTCCAAGAGGGATCCAGCCCCCCCACCACTGCGTACCCCTCATGGTGACCCCTCACTGAGCCCATGGGGGACAAGTTTTGGGGAATGGGGGGGGCTACTCCCCCCCCAACAGTCACTTGAACCCTCCGCTCTGAGGCTCTGAATTGGGGGGGGGGTTAGTGACCCCAGACGCCCCCCAAGGGGCAAATGCCCCCTGGAGGTGGCAGGGGGAGCGATTTGGGCGGGAATGAGGGGGTCCAGGGGGGAGGATGGGGGCCCCCGAGGGGCGGATGGATGTGGATGAAGATGGGGGGTTAGGGAGAAGGAGAGGGCTGGGAACAAGATGGCGGAGGCCTGAACGTTCTACCGGCTCAAGCCGATCCGTCTCCCCCCCCCGCCTCCTTTATAGGGGCTGAGCGCCGAGCCCAGCGGGTCGGAACCGGGTCGATACCCACCTCTTCGGATCGGGCTCGGTCCGCTCTATCCAGATACGGGCTTCCCGAGAGCGGATGGGGTCGCCAGGCGGAGGATGGATGCGGATTACGGCGGGTCCCCCCCCCCCTTGTTTTATTATTTTTTTCCAGGGCCCGATGTGGGAGCCTCGGCGTCTAGGCACCGACTAAACGGCCATCCGGGTCCCAGACCCCGGCGGCGCAGGGGAGGCCACGCCCCCACGCTGCGTAAGGGCGGGGCTAGAGGCTGGGAGGGGCGGAGAAAGGTCAATCAGGAGGGGGCGGGGCTTCCCAGGGCCAGAGCGTTTGCGCAGGACTGATAATTTGCATAATTTATGAGAAGAGGTGGGAAATCTTGCAGGATGGAATAGTGAGCGGCCTTTAGGGGGTATTTTTGTGATTTGCATAATTTATGCAAAAGAGGAGAGGTTTGTGGTCCAGCAGAAGTGTGGTGGGTTTGTCTCTCATTTGCGTAATATCTGCGAAGCAAAGGAGGTTCCTGGTTTCAAATTAAGCTCTTTTATATTTGCATAATTTATGCAATAAGAGAGTGGCTATTGATAACGTAAAACGACGTGTGCTTAAGGGCTTCTGTTCGTTTGCTTAACTTATACAAGGTAGCCTAGGCTGATAGTGTAATGGTAATTAACCAGGGTTATTTAGAGGTTATCTCATTTACATAAAGTGCAAAATATGCTAAAACTGGATTATTCAGAGGGTCTGTTCCTTTGCATAAACAGAGATGTAATGAACTAGTGGCATAGGGAGATCTTGGGCCATTAGCATAGTGTATGCAAAAGATAAGAGACTTCTGGGCTAATACCTGGAGAGCCTTCTAATAGGCATAAATCCTGGCTTGTGATGTAATGCCACTGAGGTAGTTTAATGTCCTCATCTGCATAAGGGGCGAGGCTTCTAGCATAATAAAATCAGTTCATTTGAACCATTTCTTCAGCAGGAGGAGGGGGACTGACTAGAATGCAATGCCGGTGGCGGCGGGCCTGTAATTAGCATGGGGGTTTTGAAAAATCAGAGGGGGCCATTAACAGTTTTTCCTATCTGCATAATTTATGTAATTATGGGGGAGGCTCCCTCAGGCAAATTATGTAAATCTTTGTTTGCATAATTTATGCAAATAGGTACATTTCAGAGAGGGGCAGTGACATTTGCATAATTTATTCCCAAGAGGAGGGTCTTCTGGAAAAGGAGGAGGTTTATTAGGGCATATTCCATTGAACCAGGGTGCAGGGTGGAGAATCCAGGGAGGGGAAGGCTGAGGGGGGTGGATGTATTGTAGATCCACCATGACACGCCCCCTTGTTATTATAATGGGATGGTCCAATCTCACTGGCTATAATGGACCATTCCACCTGGAGGCATCTCCCCATTACAGTGAGAAGTTCCAACCACATTTACTTACAAATACAATGGACCATTCCACTGGGAGACTCCCCGCTCCATATAATAATGGGATGTTCCACTTCCACGTGCTATAATAGGCAGTTCCTCGCTGAGGCACCCTCCCCGGGTTGCTCTAATGGGCCCTTCCACCAGGAGACACCACCTCCCCATTAAATGGACTGTGCCACTCTCCCTCCTCAACTAGAATGGGTTATCCCATCAGGAACTAGCCCCCCCCAGAGATAAAGAGCCTTTTTACCCCAACCCCCTGCTATCATAGACCCTTCCACCAGGAGACACCCCCATCCTCTCCAAAATGAAATGTTCCACCTATAATGGACCATTCCAACACCCCCATCCCTGCTATAATGGAACATTCCAATACCCCCTATAATTCACGCCACCCCCATCCTTTCTCTAATGGGATGGTCTATACCCCTGGAACCTGGCAGGCAGCTGGGGTGAAAGTGATCACGAATGGTCCAGTTCACGATTCTAGGGAATGGTAGGCGGGAGAACAGCACAATACAAACAATGGATTTCCAGAAGGCAGACTTCAGCAAACTCAGGGAGTTGGTAGGTCAGATCCCCTGGGAAGCAAGTCTAAAGGGGAAAACAATTGAAGACGGTTGGCAGTTTTTCAAAGGGACATTATTAAGGGCACAAGAGGAAACTATCCCCCTGCGTAGGAAAGACAGGAAGGATGACCAGAGACCACCCTGGCTTCACCAGATCTTCAGTGATCTAAAACTCAAAAAGGGTCCTACAAAAAGTGAAATTAGGTCAAATTACAAAGGAGGAATATAAACAAATAACACAAGTCTGTAGGGACAAAATTAGAAAGGCCAAGGCACAAAACGAGATCAAACTAATTAGGGACATAAAAGGAAACAAGAAAACATTCTACAAATACATTAGAAGCAAGAGGAAGACCAAGGACAGGGTAGGCCTGTTACTCAATGAGGGGGGAAAGACAATAACAGAAAATGTGGAAGTGGCAGAGGTGCTTAACGACTGCTTTGTTTCGGTTTTCACCAAGAAAGTTGGTGGCGATGGGAAGTCTAACGTAGTGAATGCCAGTGAAAAGGAGGAAGGATCGGAGTCTAAAATAGGGAAAGAACAAGTGAAAAATTACTTGGACAAGTTAGAGGTCTTCAAGTCACCAGGGCCCGATGAAATACATCCCAGAATACTCCAGGAGCTGACTGAGGAGATATCGGAGCCGTTAGCGATTCCCTTTGAAAAGTCCCAGAAGACGGGAGAGATTCCAAAAGACTGGGAAAGGGCAAATCTAGTGCCCATCTCTAAAAAGGAAAATAAGGACAACCCGGGGAATTACAGACCAGTCAGTTTAATGTCTGTACCCGGAAAGATAATGGAGCAAATCATTAAGCAATCAGTTTGCAAACACCTAGAAGATAATGAGGTGATAAGTAACAGTCAGCCTGGGTTTGTCAAGAACAAAGGTTGTCAAACCAACCGGACAGCTTTCTTTGACAGGGTGACAAGCCTTGCGGACAGGGGGAAGTGGTAGATGTGGTATAACTGGACTTTAGTATAAAGCTTTTGATCCTGTCTCACATGACCTTCTCATAAACAAACTAGGGAAATACAACCTGGATGGAGCTACCATAAGGTGGGTGCAAAACTGGTTGGAAAATCGTCCCCAGAGAGTCGTTATCAGGGGTTCACAGTCAGGCTGGAAGGGCAGAACGAGTGGGGTCCTGCAGGGATCGGTTCTGGGCCTGGTTCTGTTCAGTATCTTCATCAATGATTTAGATAACGGCATACAGAGGACACTGATAAAGTTTGCAGAAGATACCAAGCTGGGAAGGGTTGTGAGTGCTTTGGAGGGTAGGATTAAAATTCAAAATGATCTGGACAAACTGGAGAAACGGTCTGAAGTAAATAGGACGAAATTCAATAAGGACAAATGCAAAGTCCTCCCCTTAGGAAGGATCAATCAGTTGCACGCGCACAATGGGAAATGACGGCCTAGGAAGGAGTCCTGCGGAAAGGGACCTGGGGGTCAGAGTGGAGCAAGAGCTAAATATGGGTCAACAGTGTAACGCTGTCGCAAAAAGAGCGAACATCCTTCTGGGCTGGAGTAGCAGGAGTGTTGTAAGCGAGAGACGAGAAGTAATTCTCCCGCTCTGCTCCGCGCTGATCAGGCCTCAGCTGGAGTTTTGTGTCGGGTTCTGGGCGCCACATTTCAGGAAGGACGTGGACAGATTGGAGAGAGTCCAGAGAAGGGCAACAAAATGATGAAAGGTCTAGAAAACTTGAGCTAGGAGGGAAGATTGAGAACCTGGGTTTGTTTAGTCTGGAGAGGAGATGAGATGAGAACGGTTTTCAAGTAGGTAAAGGTTGTTAGGAGGAGAAGGGAGGTAAATTGTTCTCGTTAACCCCTGAGGACAGGCCAAGAAGCACTGGGCTTAAACTGCAGCCAGGGCGGTTTCGGTTGGACGTTGGGAAATGCTCCCTGGCTGTCCGGGTGGTGAAGCCCTGGAATAAATTGCCCAAGGGGTGGTGGAATCTCCGTCACTGGGGATTTTTAAGAGCAGGTTGGACAAACCCCTGTCAGAGGTGGTCTAGATCAGGGGTGGGCAAACTTTTGAGCCGAGGGCCGCATCTGGGTAGGGAAAGTGCATGCAGGGCCATGAATGTAGGGCTGGGGCAGTGGGTTGGGGTGCAGGAAGGGGCTCAGGGCAGGGTGTTGGGGTGCAGGAAGGGTGCGGGAGGGGACTCAGGGCATGGGTGCGGGGTGCAGGAGGGTGTGTGGCAGAGGGTTGGGGTGCAGGAGGGGTTTGGGGTGCAGGCTCAGCTTACCTCGAGCGGCTCCGGGGAGGCAGTGACGCACTGTGGGGCTAAGGCAGGCTCCCTGCCTGCCCTGGCCCCGTGCCGCTCCTGGAAGTGGCCAGCATGTCCGGCAGCGCTGCCTGTGGGTACCACCCCTCAAGCTCCCATTGGCTGCAGGTTCCTGTCCCCGGCCAATGGTAGCTGCGGGGGGCGGTGCCTGCAGGCGAGGGCAGTGCACGGAGCCCTCTGCCCCCGCCCCCCCACCCCCTCTGGGGCCGCAGGGACGTGGTGCCGGTTTGCCGTCCCCTGGTCTAGATAATACTGAGTCCTGCCACGAGTGCAGGGGACGGGACTAGGGACCTCGTGAGGTCCCTTCTCATCCTACGATTCTATAATGGACCTTTCCATCAGGAGACACCTCCCGCCCTTCTGCAATGGCACATTCCATCCCACCTCCCCCCAGCTAGAATGGGCCATTCCACTGGGAGTCACCCCCACTTCCCCTCCCTCCGCTGCTAATGGATCATTCCACCTCGGCAGAAAAGCCCAACCCACCCACTTCCTGGCCAATCAGAAACTTCTATCCCCATCGCGCCTGCCTGGAGGCTCCTGATTGGCTGGGGCTGACATCGCATCCCCCCCCCATAGAAACCACCAGGCAACAGCAGGGTCATTAAGAGGCCTTTATTGACAATGCCGCACGTATGGGTCACCCTCTGTGACCTCCGACCTTTCACCCCTCACGCCGACCCCATGAGTGCCAAGGAGCTCTCGACCTTTAACCTCCCCTGCCTTGGCTGGCCCAGAATCCTTTGTGGGGTTGGCGTGAGTCTGGCGTAGGGGAGGGGCAATCCCAGAATCCTTTGCAGGCTTAGCATATGTCGTGCGGGTGGGGGGGGGGTGACATGGTCTAACAATCCCAGAATCCTTTGCAGGATCTGAGAGCTAGGGCCAAAGAGGGCGGGGGGGAGGGGAGAGGTCACGACCCTCAGCCCAGGGGTCATGTTGAGGTGAACTGAGGGGGGCTCAGCTCTGCCCCCCAGGACCCCCCTGTGAAACCAGCCTCCCCCCACCCTGCCCCCCCAGCCTGGGTGCTGCCCCCCAGGCCCCCTGCAGACATTGTTAGTGGCTTGGTTTCTAGCAGCGACGTGAACCATGGGAACCCGCTCCCTGCCCGGGGCCCCACGACAGCCCCCGGAGGGGGGGCGCTGGGGGCAGCTAGGGGAGGTCAGCGATGGCCCTCTTGGCGGGGGGTCCGGCCGGCTTCTCCTCTTTCTCCTTGGCTTTGTCTTCGTACATCAGGATCCTGCGGGGGGGGACGGAGACGGGGTGATTGACAGCGGGGGGTGAACTTGGGGGATGGGGGGCGACCCAGGTGCTGCGGGTCGGGAGGGAGGGGCTCCGGCCGGGCCGGGGGGCGGAGGGGCCGGGGGTCGGGAGGGAGGGGCGCCGGCCAGGCCGGGGGGCGGAGGGGCTGGGGGTCGGGAGGGAGGGGCGCCGGCCGGGCCGGGGGGCGGAGGGGCCGGGGGTCGGGAGGGAGGGGCGCCGGCCAGGCCGGGGGGCGGAGGGGCTGGGGGTCGGGAGGGAGGGGCGCCGGCCGGGCCGGGGGGCGGAGGGGCCGGGGGTCGGGAGGGAGGGGCTCCGGCCGGGCTGGGGGGCGGAGGGGCCGGGGGTCGGGAGGGAGGGGCGCCGGCCGGGCTGGGGGGCGGAGGGGCCGGGGGTCGGGAGGGAGGGGCGCCGGCCAGGCCGGGGGGCAGAGGGGCCGGGGGTCGGGAGGGAGGGGTGCTCACAGTTTGAAGATGGCCGAGCGCTTGCCCAGCATCATGTGGACGAAGTCCCGGTACCCGATGGTCTCGCCCAGGCCGCCCGTCACCTCCGTGATCATTTTCTTCAGCTCCAGGTGGGTCTTGGCCGCCCCCAGCTTCTCCAGCATCCGCTTCAGAGCCATGATGTCTGGGGGGAGCAGAGGTCAGTGGGGCCAGCGGGGGCCCGCCCACGCTCGCACGCCCACGCACGCCCACGCTTGCACACCCACGCTCGCACACCCACGCTCGCACGCGGGAACTCACCGATGTCCCCGTTCCCATTGAGGTCGAACTCCATGTATTTCTCTGCAGGACGGACGGACGGACAAGAGGATTAGACAGAGGCCCCCAGCACCAGCCCCCAGGTACCAGCTGCCCCCCATCCCCAGGGGCCTAGGACCCCTGGTCTCCCCCTCAGCCCTCAGGCGAGTTGGGCCCCGCCCCAAATGAGCCCCCATCCGTCCCTCGGGTGTCGCTCACTCTTGAAGGCCTCCAGCTTCTCCGGCAGGTCTTCGTCTGTGCTGTATTTGGGGTCGTCCAGGAATTCCTGGGGGCAGAGAGAGGGGGCTGGGTTGGGGACGGGGGGGGGGCTGGGTTGGGGGCAGGGCTGGGGGCTGAGAGAGGGGGCTGGGTTGGGGGCGGGGCTGGGAGGGCAGCCCCGTGGTGGTGGGCAGTGGCCTGGGGGGGTCAGAGGACCTCAGTGGGTGGTATCAGTGCCCTGCCCATGACATCACCACTTTCCGCGGGTGACCTCACACCCCTCTGACATCATAGCAGTCTGGGTGTGACATAACAGGAATCTGTGTGTGACATCAGACCCCGCTGACATCATCCCTGGCTTATGACCTCACAACCCTGACACCTCATAGTGACTGGCGTGTGATGTCACAAGAAGTCCTCACAGTCTGATGACATCACAGCCCTCCGTGTAGGACATTACAGGGTGCCGAGCGTGACATCATCGCGCACTGGGGGCGACATCATGACTTGGGGGGGCAACATCCCAGCCGCTGCCTGGCTCAGGACATGACATCACAGCCCACAGTGAGTGACCCCGGAGCCTCGGAACATCCCCGCCCCCCCGACATCACTGCCCTCCCCATGATGACATCACAAGCTGCCACGGCGTAGCTCCACCCCCTGGGTCCGGCAAGCTGGGGGGTGATCCAGGGTCTGACACACATGGGCTGGGGGGGGGGCTGGGGGGCCCATTCCCCTCCCCCGTCCCTGGGGCCCCCCCACAGACCCCCGGGGGGGAGCGTCTACCTTATTGAGAGAGTCCAGAACCTTCTCCTGCTGGGCCTTCAGCTCCCCGAAGGCCTTGCCCCCTGGCGTGGGGGGAACAAAGGGTTAATGGTGCCCCTCACTCCCGACCCGCAGCCCCCTGGATCCCCCCGCTCTGCCGGTGCCCCTCACTCCCGACCCGCAGCCCCCTGGATCCCCCCGCTCTGCCGGTGCCCCTCACTCCCGACCCGCAGCCCCCCTTTCAGGCTCTGGGTTTCCTCTTTCTCAGGCCTGGCTTGTTTCCCCTTTCTGGGGTTACTCTGAGATAGTTTTGCTTTTGCTGCCTTTCCCCGCCCGGCTGGAGGAACTGACAGAACGATCCTGAGTCCGGGGGATGTGAGCGGAGAGAAACACCCCTCCCCCCACCTACCCACGTATCTGGGGGACCCCGCAGTGCTCCCAGCCCCAGTGCAGAGAGGGAATGGGACCCAGGCGTCCGGGAGTGTGCTCATTTCCAGGGGACCCTGCGATGCTCCCATCCTGTAGAGAATGGGGAGGATAGTGAATGGGACCCAGGCGTCCGGGGAGGCGGGGAGCAGGAGAAGGGGACCCAGGAGTCCGAGGAGGTGCGGGGAGGGAGGTCAGGAAGGGAAATGGGACCCAGGCGTCCGGGGAGTTTGGAGCAGGAGAAGGGGATCCAGGAGTCCGAGGAGGTGGGGGGAGGGAGGTCAGCATGGGAAATGGGACCCAGGCGTCCAGGGTGGAATGTGGGGGTGACCGGGATGGGATGGGGAATGGGACCCAGGCGTCCGGGGAGTTTGGAGCAGGAGACTGGGATGGTACCTTGTAGATTCTGCTGGAAGCTCATGGCTGCTCCGGTCTCTGCCTCCCACGCTGGACCCCGGAGTCCGGGCCGACGCCTCGAGACCACTTCCCCCTTCCGCAGCTGGGGCCTGGCCTTTATAAAGACTGGCCACTTCCCCTTCTACCGCCTCAAGGAACCGTTGACTCTGGGGGGTGTCACCGAGCTGGGGGGCCAGGGCGGCATGGGGGCAGCAGGGGGCGCTCTCCCCTGCCAGCCGGTGCCAGCCCAGAGACCCCAGTCTTGTCCCAGACATTTTGTTCTGTTTGGTGGTTCCCCAGCCCCCCCACCCCAGAGCCAGCTGCATCTGAGCGCCGGGCAAGGGGTCCCCGGGTAACCAGCCTCTGTTCCACCCCAGAGCGGGGCTGTGGCTCGGTGCTTAGCAAGGGATCCCCCTATAACCTGCCCCCTGGCGCCCCCCGCAGAGGGGCTGCGTCCCAGCGCCGGGCGAGGGGTCCCCACCCAGCCCGTCGCGGCTCCGTGGTGATGAAATGTTCAGCGAGACATTTCTACCTCCAGGGCGTCTGCGTTTATTGAAAGCTTAAAGCCCCCAGAGACCCTTTGCCGCGTCGGCGCTGTTTACAGGGGACCATATGGGTCGCTCGGCGGGAACTGGCCGTTCCCTTCCCCTGCTGAGCCATGGGGTGAGCACAGGACCCCCCCTCACCTGTGGGGAGAAAGAGAGTCGCAATAAGGATGAGAACCCAGGAGTCCGGGCTCTGAGACCCCCGGCTCTCACCCTAGACCCCACTCCCCTCCCGGAGCTGGGGAGAGAACCCAGGCGTCCGGGCCCCAACCCCGCTCATGGCTAGGCCCGTGGGGGTTGGGGGGTTACCGTGAGGCGGTGGGGCCGGGAGTCCAATAGGCCACGGGGAAGGCATCTGTGTTTCCGTTCTCATCGCTGACCAGCACGACCAGCTGCGCTGGGCCACAGAGACTGGACGGATAAGCAGGGGCTGCGGGTCGGGAGTGAGGGGCACCGGCAGGGCTGGGGGCGGGGGGCAGGGCTGGGCTAGCAGGGGGCTGCGGGTTGGGAGTGAGGGGCACCGGCAGAGTGGTGGAGGGGAGCCCAGGGGGCTGTGGGTCGGGAGTGAGGGGCACCGGGCCCGTTACCCACCGATAGTCACACACGAGGCCCTGCCCGTGCTGGGCCCCACCCATCCTCCTGCCTGGTGCCCCCCTGAGCCCCCCGAGTCCCCCCCGCAGCCTGTACCCCCTCCTGAAGCCCCCACCCGGTTCCTGCAGCCTTTACGCCTGGCCCCCCCAGCCCCCACCCAGCTCCCTGAAGTGAAGAGCCCCCGGAACCCCCCCAGAACCCCCCAAATCCCCCCAGCCCTGTACCCCAGTGCCCCCCCGATCCCCCCAGCCTCCCGCCCCCGGCGCCCCCTACCTTTGGCGATCTCCTCGCAGTGGAAGTGGGAGCTGCTGTCGTCCAGGTGGAAAATCTCCACCAACGATTCCCTGGATGGCCTCCCATCGGCTGCAAGAGACAAAGTCTGGAGGGGGGGTGCTGGGAGCCAGGACTCCTGGGTTCTGTCCCCAGCTCTGGGAGGGGACTGGGGTTGAGTGGGTCAGTGCAGGGCGTGCTGGGAGCCAGGACTCCTGGGTTCTGTCCCCAGTGCTGGGGGGAGTGAGAGCTGGAAGCCAGGACGCCTCCACTTCCTCCTGGCAAAGCCCCCTGCCTCCTGCCAGGCACCCAGAAATCACGCCAAAAGGGGTAAACTGAGGCACGAGGCGCCCTGACTCGCCTCCCCCCACACCCAGCTCTAACCACTAGACACCACTCCCCTCCCAGAGCAGGAGAAAGAACCCAGGAGTCCTGGTGGGTCGGGGGGGGATGGGACACAGGGCCTGGGGTTCGAGCCCGATGCCCCTCCCTGACCCAAGCGTGTGATTTCTGACTTTTGCCCCGTTGAAATATTTTGATTTTTGAGGCTTCCTGGAGCAACTCGGTTCAAGTGGAACAAAGTCCTGGGGCCCAGAAATGAGTCTAATGCGGGGAGACCCCCCCATCTCCCGGTGCCCCTCACTCCCAACCCGCAGCCCCCTGCCAGCCCAGCCCTGCCCCCCAGCCCTGCCGGTGCCCCTCACTCCCGACCCGCAGGCCCCTGCTAGCCCAGCCCTGGGCCCCCCCAGCTCTGCCGGTGCCCCTCCCTCCCGACCCGCAGCCCCTGGGTGCCGGCCGAGGCTGCAGACCTGGGCAGCTGGGAGCTGGGGGTTGGGGTTGCAGAGGAAATGCCTCGCGGCCGCCCGTGCTCAGCCCAGTGGGTTTGTACGTCAGCCTGGAGCCCACAGGGGCCCTGTCGGCCCCCGGCCCCGACCTGCAACACAGCGAGAGGCCCCGCGTGCCCCCACCCCCCAGCATCTCTGCGCCGGGCTGCTGACCCCGGCCCTGTCTGGTGCCAGACGCTCGATACCTCGGCGAGTGTGTGAACCACAGAGACAGCTCAGGTGCAGAGCCCGGTGGGCTGGGGGTCGGGAGTGAGGGGCACCGGCAGGGCTGGGGGGCAGGGCTGGGCTGGCAGGGGGCTGCGGGTCGGGAGTGAGGGGCACCGGCAGGGCTGGGGGGCAGCGGCAGGGCTGGGCTGGCAGGGGGCTGTGGGTCGGGAGTGAGGGGCACCGGCAGGGCTGGGTGGGGGCAGGGCTGGGCTGGCAGGGGGCTGTGGGTCGGGAGTGAGGGGCACCGGCAGGGCTGGGGGGCAGGGCTGGGCTGGGCAGGAAAGGGGCTGTGGGTCGGGAGTGAGGGGCACCGGCAGGGCTGGGGGGCAGGGCTGGGCTGGCAGGGGGCTGTGGGTCGGGAGTGAGGGGCACCGGCAGGGCTGGGCTGGGCAGGAAAGGGGCTGTGGGTCGGGAGTGAGGGGCACTGGCAGGGCCAGGGGCAGAGGAGCCTGGCGGGGGGCCGGGGAGGGAGGTTTCCGGCCCAGCGTAGGCGTCGCTGTCTGGGCCCCGCTCGCTCTGGTTTCTGTGACTCACGTCCGGTGGGGGCTGCCTGGATCCTGTCGCCCCGCGGGGTCGGGGTCTCACTCCGTGACCCCTGCAGCCACCCGGACCCATGGCTCTGCCCCAGCTTTGCCTTTGCCTGCTCAGCTGCTCCGGTAAGGTGGACCCTGCCCCTCCTGCCCCCCACCCCAGGGGTCCTGCAGCCGGGGATGGACCCAGGGGCACAATCGTCCCTTCCCGCAGATCGGCCTCCCCCCGGAATGGGGTCCCACCTCGGCGCCCCCTGGGTGCGGGGAAGTCCCCTGATCCCCTCCTGGGTTATCGCTTCATGCCCCCCCTTCCACATTCTGTCCATCCCTCCCCCGACCCCCCCTCCAGCCGGGGGGTCCAGCCGTGCCCCAGCCAACCGCCCCCGTAGCCCGTTTGAACCTGGACCCCAGGCCCGGCGGCATCATCCCGGCTATGTTCTCGCCACAGCCCCATCCGGAGGGAATTCGCCCTCCCTGGTCTGATGTGATCCCCCCCCGGGCGCTCTACCCCCCCTTGACACCCCAAGCGGGTCCCGAGGCGGCCGCCAGCCACGGCTGCACTGAAACGTGGATCCAGGCGGAAAGATACAAAAACCCTTCCATTTTTCTGGTTTTCATCTCAATTTTGGGGGGTTTTTTGCTCCCCCCAAATCAAATTTGACTTTTTCAAAGTCTGACACGCCGGGTGAGGTAAGAGCTCCTCCGGGACCGACTTCTCTTGGTGACCGGGAGACCTGCCAAGCTCCTCGGAGCATTCGGGTGTTGACGTTTGGGTGGAAAACCCCCAGAATGTTTCCTCAAGACATCCAGGGAAAAGATGAACCAACCCACCCAACCAAGCAGTGAAAATCACCGAAAGCCGCTTATGTATTATCTCCTTTCCAACCAATCGTTCGCCCTTTCCAAAGCCCAGAAAACCCCAAATAATTCTGTAACAGGGTTTGATGAAAACTCAAGATTCCCCCCTCCCAGTTTTGAAAACCCACGACAGTGTCCGCTGAAAAATGTCCCTGGAGAATACCTTTTTCTGAGCAACGTGTTTCATTTTGGAAACCAGATTTGGGGGGGGGGGGAATAAAAAGCAACAGAAGTTGACAAAAAACCCCAAATGATTCCCCTAAAATGTGCACGAGAAAGACGTACCAAGTCCAACGTTAACCCCTTGGGCCCGCGTTTGCAGAATCCTGGCTGCGTGACGGTCTGAATGGGGATTATTTGACTTAATCTTAATCTAATCTGGATTATTTAATCTTTATCTAATCCACGTTTTCTTGGCGTTTGAACGAGGACAGTCATTGAATGAGAAATGGAAACAACTTGCCAGAAACAAACAATTCTCCCCGGCAGAGAATTTCACGGCCGCAGAGAAATCACCATCTTTAGTCTCAAATTGCCAGGACACGGCTTTATTTTGACGATATTCGGTGTTTTCGGCTTCTGCAGTTCTACGGGGAAAGGTCAGTTTTTCTTTTAAAAAAACCCCAGTAAGTTCCTAACATTTTGCATTGTGGAGAAACATTCAAAACCATGAATTCCGACCCCGCAAAAGGTAGCCAAAGATTTTGTCTTTTTTTCTAAATCTTGGGAATTTTAGGCAAATCTCATGATTTTGGGGGGAGGTTAAATCCTGGCTGGGGTTGGCGCTGCTGCTCACTGGATTCCGTGGGACAAGTTGTGCTCTTACATTGAAGAGGATGCAGGCGCTGTGAGCAAGCGAATATACCTCCCACAGAGCTGGTTGATCACCTTGTTTTCTTAAGTGGCCAATTCCAATGTCCAAGCACACGTCTGGCTCTGCCGTGAGTCATGAGACGGGCTTTGAAAAAAATCACGGTTGTGAAAAGTAATCCCGCTGGGAGTTGTCTTTCTTTGCCTCTTGATTATCAAGCCGCGAGGGTGGATAAAAAACTTCCGTCCAAAAGTTTTTCGGTGGGAAAAGGCTTTTCCGTTACATTAAATCCTCATCCCAGATTTGAGGGGTTTCAGCCAGGAACCCAACACGTGTTGCGAATGCTGCAAACCTGAAAGAGGCCCACGCCAAAGCCTTTCTGTTCATGTCGAAGATTTTCCGTTGGGGAAAAAACAGGCCTTTCCCTTTCGCAATCGCGTTTGCTGGGTTTTCTCCACAATCCAAAGGGCTAGAAACCGGTTTTGGGGTCTTTTTGGTAAACATGTTACATATCCACCAAGAGCCAGGAGTTGAAGAAAAACACCAGATATTGGGATAAAATAGCCAGAATTGGCAACAACATCACTGGAATGTCTTGGGCGCTTCATCTGGAGAATACGTGTAAATGACGGAAGGGCCAAAGCCGGGAGTTAAACGTGGATTTATCCAAGGAAAGGCGACGACGGAGGGAGAAGATTTCTGATACTCGAGGACTCCTCCGTCCAGCAGACTGCAGCTGAATGAGCTCCACCAGACAAACTCAGACGGGGAACGCGGCTCAACTTTCGAACAGATGAGGGGTAATTAACCGTCGGAGCAACTTACCTACGGCCGTGGTGGATTGGGCAGCTCTCGGACCCTGCAGCTCAAGGTTGGGGATTGTCCTACAAGACTCGGATGTGGAGACCTTAGAGAGGGCAGCCACACAAGTGGTTGGAGGGTGGGAGAAACAGACCTGAGAGTGGGAGACGTAAGAAGCTCCATCCATTCAGCGCACCCGGCAGAAGATGGAGAAGGGACCTTCTCAGGGCGATGATACGCGGCCCCGAAAGGCTCTTTCTCCTACCGGAGAAGGGCAGCCCAAGGCCCAAAGGTGGAAATGAAGGCCAGACACAGTCCCATTAGAAATAAGGCTCCAGTGTTTAAGAGTGAGGGGGATGGACCATTGGAAAGACCCACCAAGGGAAGCGGTGGATTGTCCAACTCCAACCTGGAGGCCTTCCTGGAAGACGCGTTGGCCAGAGACAATCCGGCGGTCGTTGGGTGCAGTCGGGTGCTGAGAGGAGACCAGGCACGATGGCTGAGTGTTGTCCACTGGCCGTGGGCAAGGGAGGCCTGGCCAAACCCTCGGCGCTCTCTCCCCAGCCCTGGGAGGGGAGTGTGGTCTAGTGGTTAGAGCGGGGGTGGGTTGGGAGCCAGGACTCCTGGGTTCTCTCCCCGGCTCTGGGAGGGCAGTGGGGTCTGGTGGTTAGAGCAGGGGTGGGTTGGGAGCCAGGACTCCTGGGTTCTCTCCCTGGCTCTGCGAGAGGAGTGGGTCTGGGGGTTAGAGCAGGGGGGCTGGGAGCCAGGACTCCTGGGTTCTCTCCCCAGCTCTGGGACAGGAATGTGGTCTTCTGTCCTGCTGACCCTTGGCCTTTGATCCCTCAGGTTCCTGGGCACAGGGCCTGTGGGTCTCCCAGCCCAGCTCCGTGCAGGGCACCGAGGGTGGCTCCGTCACCCTGCCCTGCACCTACAACAGCACCCAGGAGCCCAGGCTGGGCAGCTACACCTGGGTGAAGGAGGTGGCGGGCGCCTGGCTGGAGCTGAGCAACGAGACCCAGGAGTTCAGGGGCCGGGTGAGCCAGGCCCGGGACCGGAGCTTCCTGCGGGAGAGGAGAGCCGACGTGGAGCTGCGGGACCTGAGACCCTACGACGCCGGGACCTACCGCTGCCTGGTGAAGATCCCCACCGTGGGAGCGGGGGCAGGGAATGGGACATGGCTCCAGGTGCTGAAACCGGGTGAGTCCAGGGCAGGCCAGGACTCCTGGGTTCTCTCCCCAGCTCTGGGAAGGGAGTGGGGTCTGGTGGTTACAGCAGGGGGGCTGGGAGCCAGGACTCCTGGGTTCTCTCCAGGCTCTGGGTGGGGAGTGGGGTCTGGTGGCTAGATCGCGGGGGGGTGGTTCTGGATTGAAAAGGGGGAAAAGGGGCTGTTAGTGTTATTTGTGGGTCGTTCTTAGTGGCTGGTTTTGAGTGCGAGGCTGATGGCGGAGTCGGGGCAGAGCACAGGCCGTGGGGGCGCATCGTGGACCGCAAAGGGCGGAGGGAGGGGGAAAGATGCGAAGGCAGAAGCGCAGCCGGGGAGCGCGTGAAAGACGGGCCAGAACTCTGAGATAGCGCGATGAACAAATGAAAGAACGAGTGAAAAAGTGAACGAGGGGATGAAAAGTGAGACCAAGGAAGGGCGAGGGATGAAGGGAGGGAGAAAGGAACGAATGGAGAGAAGAAAGGAGGGGTGCAGAGAGGCGCAGGGAGCAGTCAGCGCCAGCTTCCCCGCCTTCTCCGGCCACTTGGTCTCATTCCCTCTTTTCTTCTCTCCCCAACCGCCCGCCAGGCCCCCCCCCCACCGGCCCCCCTAACGCTGAGCATGCTCAGCTTGGGCTTCGGCGCGGCGGTGGGGGTTGCTGGCGGAGTCGCCGCCCTGATTTTGATCTGCCACAAGAGGAGACGAGGTGAGTGGGACGAGTCCCCCCTGGGCACCCCCTGGAACTGGGGCACCACTGAGCCCCCCAACCCGCCGGCCCTGGGCTCCCTCTCGCACTGAGCTGCTGTGACAAGCTGCAAAGCCTCCCAGCTGCCCTTTCACCAGCGTTTCCCAGAGGTTTCTCAATGAGCCGTTAGCCTTGACTGGCCTTTTCACAGTCGCACCCGAAAGGCTGCTTGTGGGTGTTCTCAGGCTTGCGACGTGTTTCAGTAACACACACACACCAGCAAACTTCCTAACGTCACACCCGACGCTTACAATCCAACGAGATCGGCCGGTCCAGCAGATCAAGACTGTTACAAGGACACCTCGCACGGCGCGCTTTGTACAACACGTATCCTAATTACACGACAGTGGTGAATAGTGAGGTGCCAGGGTGTCACAGGGAGATTGAGGAGGGGCTGCCCCCAACCAGAGACCCCCGACCACTCTGAGATAGCGCGT